>NC_141627.1:9150740-9305477 GCF_047967505.1 Dipteris shenzhenensis | reverse complement strand
GAACCCATTCCCAACAGTTCAAAGCTGTGCCCCAGAAGTAGAGAACTCTAGCGTGTGAAAGCCACTCACGTCTGGTCTGGCTTTGATACCGATTCGTAACTAAGTCAACGAAATCTAGAATAAGTAAGGCTCTTCGTGTTGTTTTTGTTCAAGACTGACTCACACATGGCACCCACAACAAAAGGGTGCCTCCCCCTTCCAAATATTGGCCAGGATCCTAATAGGCCAGAGCCAGCAAGAAAAAAAATTCATGCAACAGCAAGCTGCATCGAATTGCAAGAAGTATGCAACCTCCACCAAGCACACAAAAGGTCCAGATCAAATGCAGGCAAGCGGCAACATGAATCTTTGTCCATAAGGTCAAGCCTTAACCACAAGGTTACACTGAGGACGCTCTTCATGTCGTACTTCACTATCCATTAACCAAACGAGCGTAGATGAGAACGGATCTAAAGGAGATGTCAAGCAACAAAATGACATGAACACAAATGATCGAGGGAACTCTTAACAGACGAGTTCAAGAAATTGAATGCAGAGTACGAATCTGGCATAAGGAATAAGGTTTTTGATCATGCAAGATTTTAATGTGGCAGACACCATGTGGCACAAAAAGTTGTGAACCATAACAACCTTCTTTAAAACCATAACTTGCAAATCACTCAACTTTTTAATAGCCAATCCCACCAATGAATGCATTCCATAGCTTTTCAAAGGTATGGAGTCCTTCCTCCAACATTTCTAGATGTATTGTGTTAAAGTGAGGTGGGATATTGGAGGTATCCTGTCTATCTCTTTGCATGTCTCTTTCGGGAGGTGACCAATTTGTACACACCAATGAGATCTAAGGGAAAAGGGACCACCTTTCTAGGCTTCCAAATAAATCAGAAAGGTGCGAGATAAAGTGTCCAATACACAACCATTGCAAATACAATATTGCGGTCTATGATGAAGAATACATTTTCTACCTTCATCCTATCCAGACAATAATGATGACAAGCTCAAGGTGAATCTTTTGCCAAAGATAATGATGCTAGAGTTGGGAAAATAAACTTGGCAGAGGCGAGGATATTGAGCGATCTGGTTTAAAAGGCACCTAATCCTAAGGTACTTTTAGCAGCAAATAAAGGGAATAAACAGAATTTTCAATGACTCTTGAGCACTTCAAGGCATATTCAAGCGGGCTATCTCCACGTTTTCACCTAAGCAAATCGTTTGAAGTTTCACATTGAAAATAAAGTCTTTTCAATTTGTGTGATTGTGAAAAAGTTGTAAAATATGCCATAAAGAAATTCCTCATTATTTTAAGTATGCCATAAAGACAAAGGATCAAAAGCAAGGGCACTCCTTCCTAACCCTGGCAACCGTTATAGCCCTTGCAGTTAGCAACACCACCAAAAGGCATACAGTCCCAAGGTAATTAAACTAAAGCATGAATGGCATTGCAAGAAGTATTCTGAGTAATAATGAATCCCTCTCTGCTCTTTGAACAACAAAAATGTTGCCTATGTTTCAATAAACGCTGACTGGTTTCCTTTCACAATAGCCTCCTTGCTTGCTGTCTGCTTAGTCATGTGGCACAAAATTTTCACTGCAACACCACCCAAAATTGATTTCAGGAAACTGTTAAATAAAAAGACAAGCTAAACAGCAACCTGAACTACTACATTTGTCAGCATACGTTCAAAAATACTTGGTGACACACTTAGTTATGGCTAGCACTACCCACACGTGTTCAAGCATAGCCCTCGCAGAATAATAAGGATGTCAAAGTAGCATACTAGGGCAACAAGCCATAACCTAAGTTAAATCACACAAAGCATCATCCCAAATTTTCAGATTTGCAATATTATAAGAAAGGCTACATACCAAAACAGTTCAGAGAAAACATTATGTCTTTATCCCTGGCAATGTGATCCAATCATGTAAGGGCAAGCTGTCACACGGGTATAACTGAGGGAGGCAACTTACATCCATAATCTAATTTGCAATGTTAAAACCAATGTAGCAATAAAAGACAGATTTCTAAGTGAAATATCAGGAAGCGCCAGGCCACCAGCACTTTTCAGAGCCTTCCACAGATTCCAGGGAATATAGTGCAACCTTCTCACCCCAGCATCGGCAGCCGAGTTCCAACACATGTTTTACCAGGAGGGATCTAGCATTCCACCCCAATTAAACCCCACTCCACAGCTTGAGCTTCAGCTTGATCCTGTCCTTCACCCAGTTGAACCGCTGACGCAAAGAGAGGCCAATCCCCAAAGGAGCTCCCAGGTACCGAACAATTTGCCCTCTAGGGATCCACTTGGAAGAGCAGCGGCCCAGTCTGGCAAATCATCAAACGAGACACGCAACACATACGTCTTATTTAGACTGCATACCAACCCTGAGGCCACGCAAAAGCATTGCAGGATCGGCAGTAAACAATCCACTCTCTCCTTGGATTCTTCCACAAAGGTCAACAGATCATCTGCAAACAGATCAACAGATAATTTTGCGAATCGATATGATATGTCTCTAATTGTATCCCTTTTTCGTGGGAGAAAGGGATAAAATTAGAGACATATCATATCGATTCGCAAAATTAGAGGAATTAACATTATGTTAATTGCGAAAGGGGTGGGGAGGGGGGACGCGAGTAGTTAATTCAGAATCCCCTTCGCCAAATTCAGAATCGGAGTACATCTCCCATAAAACATCCTCCATTACAAAGCTCGAAGCCTTCGCAGGTGAGGATGACATTGACGGTTTAGTCAATGCCCTTAACAAACCGCATCTAGTGGATCTTGAAAAACTAATGAAGCTTTTGGCGACGAAGATTTGTGCTTTAAAACAGTCGGCAAATTTGGGGAGGATGAGGGCCTTCCGGGAAACAGTTGAGTCTGCAAATGTTTGCAGATGATCTGTTGACCTTTGTGGAAGAATCCAAGCAGAGTGTGGATTGTTTACTGCCGGCTCAATTTCCAATTGTTTCCAATGGAAAACTTTGTCATTAGACCTGCATCCCCGACAGCTTTCTCAACTTTCTTCCAACTCCTGCCCTGCCCTGCTTTCCACCCACCTTTCTGTTAGATCTCACTACTAAGTCTTATTAACATCTTTCCCCCACTTAAAGGTTTCAGTATGAAGTGGTAGTTAAAACTTCAATCACCGATGACAACTGGGCATTGCCACATCAGGTGCATTACAGATTCCTGTGCATTCCCACACAAGGCAACAAGGGGGAAACCTGGAACTTTTTGGCAAGCTTGGATCTCACCAGCAGCCACTGGTTTAGGATCTTCCAGAGAACAAAGCTGAATCTGCCCACACAGCAGGTTTGCCACACTTCCTTGAATCTACCACGCCACCATCCATGAGCACGATGGAGGCCCCACCTCTTATTCAGTATCCAGACAGGTAGGTGACTTTCTAGCAAGCATCTATACACCGTTTAGCATAGATCTTCCTTAGAGGAGTTTTCCCCAGGTGCCACTGCAACAGTCTCCTTCCCGGAGATTCTATGCAGTTAGCTGGCCAAGTTTCCAGAATCTTTCGCAGCAATTCAGCTGTCTCCTGCGCTGTCAATAGGTAATTACAGCTGATGTCAACTAAGGGGAGCCAGCTACCCCTTCTAGGGTCCCAGATTTGTGACCAAAAAGCTAACCCTTTTCTGAATATACTGCACACAGTCTTCATGTTTAAGTGTGCTAGGGAAGCTCCATTGTGTGTCACAGATTTAGACCACCAAATACATTCACTCAGACCTGCATCCCCTTTAAGTCCCCCTAAGTTTTTCCATGAACATTTATTGATTCCCGTCCTCCAGGCTGAGACCAAGCCAGCAATCAAATCAGACCCTCTGATCCGTAATGGAAAATCAGAGAAGAGTCTAGAAAACCAAGGGAGACCCTTCCAGACCCCAACCTTCGGGCTTATTCCCTTCTCAATGAACTATCTAGCTACCTCGATCCAAGGATCTGATTCCTTAAAGAAACGTGGAAGCCACTTGCTAATCAGAGATATATTCTTAATGCTCACGTTTGGAATGCCAAGACCCCTTGCTGTTTTGGAGACTTGAGGTCAGCCCACAGCATGTAATGCATTCTGTGCCTCTGCCCATAGAAATGCACGGAGCATTCTTTCGATCTATTGCCACTGTGTGTGTCTGAATGACCAAACCGAAGCTACATAAGTCGTAGTGGCAGATAGTACATGCTTAATTATGAGAACTCTAGCATTCCATCCTAAGGGTAGTCCATGCCAGCTTTTCAGCTTATCCTGAATTCGGTCTTTAAACCATTCAAAACGCTGCTTTAAGATACTCCAATCCCCAACAGGGCCCCTAAATACCTCAGTCTGCCCACGGTTAATCCATTGCACAGGCATATTTCTAACCCACTCCGGAACAGCATCATCTGAAGATCTGACAGCAAATGATTTTTTCCAACTACACACTACAAAAGCAAGAGACGATAGTTCAAAGCATTAATGCTATGCTGCTCTTAAGCGAGAAGGCCATCAGATCATCTGCAAACATCTGGGAGCAGAATTGCTTCCTTGATCGTAGCCTTATTCCTCGCAGCTGTCCCTGCCCTTTTTAGGAGATTGAGAAGCGGAACCGAACAAAGTGCAAAAAGAAGAGGGGCTATTGAGCAGCCCTGACGTATAAAGCGCGTGAGGTTGAAGGTTCCAACAATGCCTCCATTAAGACACAATGCAGCTGAGGCATTCCCAAAGAGCATTGCTATGATCCGAATAAATGTGGATCTAAAGCCTAACTTATCCAGATCCATCAGGATAAAATCTCATCTTATGTGCAACTTCATTGAGACAAAGGTGAAGCATACAGCAACAATGAATCTCTATGAACAAGATTAATATTACACAATACCAACATTCATCATTCATCAAATATTGTAACAATACATTAACAGATATAATCATACAAGAGGACTATGTACATCATCAGTAATAACTGCATTAGTTCATAATTTTAGCATGCAACCATTTCAAGCAAAAAAAGCTTGCTGCATTAGAATGTTTCACATCAGGTTTTCCATCACATTTGACACATACAATCATGTATGTAAAATCAGCATCACATTCAGTGTGACAGGATACATCAAAAGCTTTTCACGTCCACACACCATATTGTGCAGCTTATTTTCTTTATCAAGAATTCGTTATGGGCAATCCTCCACACTGTATACTATGTTGACACAATTATATGAGCTTTACTCACATTAGTCTCATGTGACGCCATTTCAGTCAAGTCAACAAATCTTTCATGGATGTAGTTCCGTCTTCAAACTTGACTGGCATGCTAGTCTAAAGTTGGACAAAGTGCCTACCAAGTAGTTGGTTGAAGCTTTTGACCTTAGAAAAACTCAATAACAAAAAACCGTGTAAACGCACCTCTGATGCGATCCCCGCCTGACATCCATCTACAAACTGCAGCACTCCATTGAATTAGCAAATCTCTCACCCCCACAACCTTTTGCCAAAGAATCCCCCAACCAGGTAAGCAGTTCTTAGCCATGACCTATTTCGTATAGTCCAGCACTGCAACATTATTCATCAGGAATAATGCAGTTTTCTTTATTCTCGAGTTCGCTATTCAGGTACAGCATACGCAACTTTGATCGTTCTCCCCTTAAAAGTCTACCAAAAACAGTAAAGGATGTAAGGAAAAGACGGTGGAGGCCCCTATCAAACATATATTGGCATTGTCTGAGCAAATGAATAATCATGCTTCCACACAAAATACCTTTCCATTCATCCTCTCGATCGCTGCCTCTGCCTCCTCAACTGAATTAAAGTCTATAAAGCCAAACCCCTTGCCATGGTTCGTGCTTTTATGAACAGCAATCCTTGCTGCAATCAACAATCTTTTGTTCAATTTGGGAAATTTCCACTCGCCAACTTATGAAAATCACCATAGAAAAAGATACTCTACCATCCTTGATTGCACCATAACGCTTGAATTCCTTCACTAAATCCTCCTTCGTAACAGCGGCAGCCATGCCTGCAAACCAGAACCTAATAAACAGTCAGTTCTGCTAAGCTTTCTATTACCAATGTTCCCACCAACAGCTTGCTAAGTTAAAGCAATGCAGATATTTGAGAATCCTTCGCATTAGTTCATAATTCAATAACAGGTAGGACAGTTTCGGGAAAAGGTTTCTAGACCTCCAACAAAGATCGTCTGTGATGAGAACCCCCGAGATGTGATGTACATGCTCAGATGGGGCCTGGGAAGGCGAAACATGCCTAGCATCTAGCACAGAATGAAATTTGCAGACAGCAAAACCCACATATGGCAGAGAAGAACCTGTAAACTATATACAATGAACCTTCAACATTTTAATTTCACCAGGCAAAAATATTTTCTCAATTTCTTAACACCTGTAAAATTTTAGGCAATTTAGTTTTATTTTATTTTAGCTACAAAATCTGCAAATTCATATTGAGCATTGTGCTTCAATATGGATTGCTTGCCTTACATCCCCAGAACTCCGGCTATAGTTAAAAAGATTCCCATGATGCCCCCTAAAGATTTAGTGTATAAGTTTGAGACCTTTTTGTTGGATAATGGCTTGCTCCAGGGTTTTACTTACGAGGCGCATAGCCTGCAAAATGGACTGGTCCAAGTAAAACTTCATGATTCTCAGAACTCTAGCTGTAGTTAAAACGATTCCCATGATGCATGCAAGACAAGACTTTAAAAAGGTGTGTGTAGTTCCACCGTGGACCCTAGCCTACTCCCCAAGGCAGTGTACCCAAACATATGGACTACACTAGTGAGTAAAGAGTGTTTTGAGGTGGGATGACGAAAAAGAGCGGGAAGGGGGGGGGTTATGGAAGGGGGAAAGATGGATCACTTTGTGAAACTAGGAAAAAGAAAGCCTTATGTAACATGATTTTCCCTCCAAGCCTCATGCAACGAGGTTTTTTTCCCACTTAAGTTCTTACACCCTCCTCCACACATCCCTCTCTCTCTCTCTCTCTCTCTCTCTCTCTCTCTCTCTCTCTCTCTCTCTCTCTCTCTCTCTCTCTCTCTCTCTCTCGCATGCACACGCACGATCAATTGATTGTGATCGATGCCCTTGAAGAGAAATGGAGTGAGTTAATGACATGTACTTCCAAAACATGTTGGTGCCATTCAATTATCTATCTCTAAATTGATCATTGCCTCACTTGAAGAAGAAGGTGAGAGTTAAAGCACAACATGGAGTCAAGAAATTGAATCATTAGGATCCTACAAAGTAGAGACTCCCTACAATTAGTACCCTAATGCTATATTGAGAGGAACAAGTAGGGGTGATTACTAGTGATGGGATACACAAGCGTGCTTAAGTTACTCGTTATCTTGTATAGCTAATGGAGGGCCAATAACCATTCCCTATTGATCTTTGTGTCATGTTTGAGTATGAGTAGGGAGGTGTTTCTTGCACTAGGCACCCATTCCATAGGGATATCAAACTATCTTCTACTTATGGCATTAAATAGAAGCATGTTAAGGTGTTCTCAAAACTTGAGTCTAGGACAATGGTAGCATAGATGCTATTATACACCTTTCCACCATCAAACATATACTAGATGAAAAAATATATAGCTGGTAGATATGTTATTACCAATAAAGATATGAGCTTTCACTTTCTTCCATAGTACATGCTTATATTTTAAATCTTCTTGAAGTGGCAAAACCTAATAGCTATCGGTTAAAGTGTACAATCTTAGCATGCGTATCATTATGCTTGTAGAAGATTTGTTGTGCATCACATGATGAAGAGCATTAATGTCTTTTCTTCTCTAAAGTCTACTATAGAAAGAACATAATGCTTCTAATAAAGAACATTATGGAAGGGGGAAAGATGGATCACTTTGTGAAACTAGGAAAAAGAAAGCCTTATGCAACGTGATTTTCCCTCCAAGCCTCATGCAATGAGGTTTTTTTCCCCACTTAAGCTCTTACACCCTCCTCCACACATCCCTCCCTCCCTCCCTCCCTCTCTCTCTCTCTCTCTCTCTCTCTCTCTCTCTCTCTCTCTCTCTCTCTCTCTCGCGCGCGCGCGCATGATCAATTGATCGCGATCGATGCCCTTTTTTTAATTGCCACCAAGAATCTATTTAGACCCTATAATACCTAACTCTCAATTGAGATCCTTTCTTCTTGAGAACAAGAATCTATTTACATGCTACTATTATCTATCTCTAAATTGATGATTACCTCACTTGGAGAAGAAGGTGAGAGTCAAAGCACAACATGGAGTCAAGAAATTGAATCATTAGGATCCTACAAAGTAGAGACTCCCTACAATTAGTACCCTAATGCTATATTGAGAGGAACAAGTAGGGGTGATTACTAGTGATGGGATACACAAGCGTGCTTAAGTTACTCGTTATCTTGTATAGCTAATGGAGGGCCAATAACCATTCCCTATTGATCTTTGTGTCATGTTTGAGTATGAGTAGGGAGGTGTTTCTTGCACTAGGCACCCATTCCATAGGGATATCAAACTATCTTCTACTTATGGCATTAAATAGAAGCATGTTAAGGTGTTCTCAAAACTTGTGTCTAGGACAATGGTAGCGTAGATGCTATTATACACCTTTCCACCATCAAACATATACTAGATGAAAAAATATATAGCTGGTAGACATGTTATTACCAATAAAGATATGAGCTTTCACTTTCTTCCATAGTACATGCTTATATTTTAAATCTTCTTGAAGTGGCAAAACCTGATAGCTATCGGTTAAAGTGTACAATCTTAGCATGCGTATCATTATGCTTGTAGAAGATTTGTTGTGCATCACATGATGAAGAGCATTAATGTCTTTTCTTCTCTAAAGTCTACTATAGAAAGAACATAATGCTTCTAATAAAGAACATTATGGAAGGGGGAAAGATGGATCACTTTGTGAAACTAGGAAAAAGAAAGCCTTATGCAACGTGATTTTCCCTCCAAGCCTCATGCAATGAGGTTTTTTTCCCCACTTAAGCTCTTACACCCTCCTCCACACATCCCTCCCTCCCTCCCTCCTCTCTCTCTCTCTCTCTCTCTCTCTCTCTCTCTCTCTCTCTCTCTCTCTCTCTCTCTCTCTCTCTCTCTCTCTCGCGCGCGCATGATCAATTGATCGCGATCGATGCCCTTTTTTTAATTGCCACCAAGAATCTATTTAGACCCTATAATACCTAACTCTCAATTGAGATCCTTTCTTCTTGAGAACAAGAATCTATTTAGATGCTACTATTATCTATCTCTAAATTGATGATTACCTCACTTGGAGAAGAAGGTGAGAGTCAAAGCACAACATGGAGTCAAGAAATTGAATCATTAGGATCCTACAAAGTAGAGACTCCCTACAATTAGTACCCTAATGCTATATTGAGAGGAACAAGTAGGGGTGATTACTAGTGATGGGATACACAAGCGTGCTTAAGTTACTCGTTATCTTGTATAGCTAATGGAGGGCCAATAACCATTCCCTATTGATCTTTGTGTCATGTTTGAGCATGAGTAGGGAGGTGTTTCTTGCACTAGGCACCCATTCCATAGGGATATCAAACTATCTTCTACTTATGGCATTAAATAGAAGCATGTTAAGGTGTTCTCAAAACTTGTGTCTAGGACAATGGTAGCATAGATGCTATTATACACCTTTCCACCATCAAACATATACTAGATGAAAAAATATATAGCTGGTAGGGTGAGTCCCAAGCACACCCAATACAAAAGGTGGCCAAAGAAACAAGGTAAATGATGTTTAATCATTCATAAGGCCTGCCCAAGATCAAAAAAGCAAACAATAAGGAAATGGTGTGAAGGAAGAGATAAAGGGGAGAGAGAGAGAGAGGGGGGGGGGGGGGGGCGAGGGAGAAAAGGTATGTAAGAAGACTTGAGGAGAAAGAGAGAGAGAGAGAGAGAGAGAGAGAGAGAGAGAGAGAGAGAGAAAGAAAGAAAGAAAGAAAGTGTATTATTGTCCACTAGAGGCCAAAATGGGCCCATGGGACATCAAGAACTCTGCATACAGGATAGCACAAAATCAACGTGCCCCAAAGAAGAGGCATCGTCGAATATCATCTAAGTGCTACGCAATATAATGCAAGTGAAAGTACATAATGTCAAATATGAGCCTAAATACAGAGTAAACTAGATGCAAGGAAACCGCCCCCGAGTGCAAAATGGGGGGGATGAGCACAATATGCCAATGCAAAGATACAAGTCCAGGTGTCACGGAGTCTGAGAACCAAAATAATACTGGAAATCCTGTCCATCGACTCTGCCTCCTGCTATGAGAGTACAAATCTGGGCAAAGGTGAGGTGAGCGGTTGGTGGGGCGAGATCTCCATGAGTGAGTCTCCTCCGAAATGCTGCCATCATCCTGGATCGTCTGGAGATGAAGCGGCGAGTACGTCCCCTATGTAACAAGACCCTGCGGCGTCTACAAACCATCTCATATGTACATCCACATGGTGGAGGCATGTGTCCTGTGTGGGCTCTGCCGTCCTCGTGCTCCTCCTGGTCTCTGTCCTCTGGTATGGCGTGTGCCTGAGCTCTATGAGGCTGGGGCTCTATCACGCTCCGGTCTGTGCTCTCTGAGGTAGTCTCGCCGAAGCATAGTGGCCTCCCTGACATAAAGGGCTAGGCAATGCTGATCCTCGTAGTCCATCACTCGTGAGAGAGGTCCAAAGCCATCCGTGAAGAGACAGTGGAATCTACCTCTGATCTCATAATATAGCGGGCATCTGCAAATGAAGTGCTCCTCTGACTCCACCTCTCCCATGGTGCAACAAGGGCAGATCCTGGTCTCTCGGCCTGGTCGCCGTCCATCCTCCATGCGTCGCATCCTACCAGCCTCTATCTCGAGCTGATGCGAAGAGACTCTAAGCTGGCCGAGGGCAATCCTCAGTGAGTGGGACATGTGGGTACCTATATAGCCTGGTGGGATGACAAATCCATCCTCTGAGATCCGAAGGAAGTGGTCACGATATGTGGCCATCTTCACCGGAAGCTGCGTGGGATAAATCCAAGTGCGATACGTATGAAGCTGCAGCAAGTCTGCTCTCGTGACCTGGCTAAGCTCGTGGCGAGTCAACTCGAGATGAGGGGCATCTATGCTGTATCGGAACGGAGGCAGTCTATCCATGTCTAGTCCAAGGGATGTGAGCCATCTAGTGAGTCTGAAGTACCAGCAGTATCGGGTCCCTGATCGTGCCAACTCCATAGAAGATGCAAGTGCTAACCATGGCAACCGAGCTCTGCCTGCTGCTGAGTCTCCAAACTCCCTGACCTTGTGCAGATACATGACCGACTGAAACGCTGCATCCAATGCAAGGGGAGTAGCTCCAAACTCTGCTAGCATGATCTCGTGCGGAACTGTAGCCTTGGCCCTAATGAGCCGAGAGAACATGATGATCTGTAACCTCTCTACTCGTCTCCAATCTGCAGCGCCGAGGTCTCCTGCCCAGAAAGGAGCTGCATACATCGCAGCTGGTCTCACCAATGTATCAAAAAGCAAGGATTTCGTATCGGGATGCTGAAAGTGGGACTGAAAACACTGACGCTCAAGATGAGCCAACGAAGCATACCCTTTACTAATCCTATCTCGTGCTGCATATGTCATGGTGAAGACCGGTCCCCTGAAAACTGCCCCCAAATAAGTGTACTCTCTAACAAGCTCAATGGGCTGTCCGTCATAAGTGAAGTAAAACTCATCCGTGCTGTAAATACGATCAGAGGTGTTGAAAACCATAACCTTGGTCTTGCCAAGGTTTACGGTCAACCCCCTGTCCTGGCAAAACCTGTGGAGTGCCTCAATATGTGCCTGGAGGCCCTGAGCAGTAGAGGAAATGAGAACCACATCGTCCGCATACAGGAGGATAGGAATGGAGGATCCTGAGAGAGTAGAGCCCACACCACCTGTCATCTGTACAAACATCTCTAGCTCATCAATATATAATCCAAAGAGAGTGGGAGAGAGCGGGCAGCCCTGCTTCACCCCAATCGTGCTGCATACCTCCTCTGAGAGCCCCTCACGTGTCCGAGCCCGACCAGTGACCCTCTCATACAAAGCCATGATAGCCCACTGTATCTCTCCACTAAAGCCCATCTGGCGAATCCTCTGAAACAATCTGAATCGCGGAATTGTGTCAAATGCCTTCCTGAAGTCCACGAAGCAACAATAAAGCCGTTGCCTTCGTGACTTCGCCTCCTCCACCAGTGCCCTAAGTGTGAGGATGTGGTCAAGTGTCGAATGATCCCTACGAAATCCACCCTGCCCTCTGGCTCTGAGTCCTGTCGTCTCGGCATGGTCATTTATACGGCTTTCCAAAACTGATGCAAAGATCTTGGCCATAACGTGGCCGATCATGATGGTCCTGTAATTCGACGGCTCCATAGGGTCCCCCGACTTGTGGATAGGTACTATGGTATTGCCTAACCAGGACTGTGGTAGGCCTGTACAAACAGACTCATTGAAGAGACGGGAAAGAACAAAATCTAAGGCATCAATCCCATGGATTACATACTCCGCTTGCAATCCATCATGATCCTTAGCTCTCCCGTTCTTCAATCGGTGGACTGCTGCACGGACACTCTCTGGTGTGAAAAAAATAGATGAAGCTGGCCTAGGGGAATGGGATAAATCGATGGCTGGCTGATCTGGAACATCGTATAGAGCTGAAGTATATGCAGACCAGACACGTGGATCTGTAAGGGGGCTCTGAGACTTCGAGCGGAGGAATTTTCTCCAGAATTCCTTGGAGTCACAGCTGAAAAGCAAGCTTCTCAGCTCCTCCTCATTCTGGGCTAGAAATTGGCGTTTCTTGCGCCTAACCAACCACTTGTAGTCTCTCTTGGTTTCGGTAAGGAGGGGAGACTTCTCCTTGGTCTCAAGGTGAAGTTTCCTGCGGAGTTCCTTACACTCCTCGTCATACCAACCGTTGCAAGGAACAAGACCAACCGGTGGGGGACTAGACGAATGACACGTGGCAGGGAAGGACATGTGGGCGGCAGAAACGAGTGAAGAATGTAGAAGTTTCCACCTGTCCTGCGTGGATGGTAGAGCATCTAATAGATGAGGACGGAGTAGGCGGCTGAGGTTCTGGCTATATACATCATCGAACTGGTGGTCGAAATGAACCTCATAATAGGATTGGCGGTCGTGATGACGAGGGGGGGGTGGGTCATGGGAGACATGAGTCAAAGTAAAGTGGATGAGTGCATGGTCGGCAGAGGGCATGAAGGGGCTAACAATAAGGCTATGGATGGAAGGGACTAGAGTCGGGGGACCTATGATGTAGTCGATCACGCTAGTGCCACGCCCAGAAGCAGAAGAGAATGTAGGCATGGAAGACTGTGGCCACCTGGACAAGCCGTTATAAATGACCATACTATGCGAGGTGAGGAGCTCCAGTAACTGACGTCCCTGATCTGTGGGCTGTACTGTGCAGTCTGATGAAGTCCGACAGAGGCTATCATTGTGAGATGCCGGAAGTATGACCGGATCCTCCATGAAGTCATAAGTGAGGGCCTGTCTGTTTGAGGTCCTCGCGTTGAAGTCTCCTAAGAGGATGACTTCTCCGCGATGTGAAAAATCTGCAATGTCCGCTGAGAGATCCTCAAATATGGACTGGCCTGGTCCAGTGGAAGAGTAAAACGACTGCGCCGGGGGGAAGTAGCAAACTGCAATAAAGAGATCTCGCTGAGAGGCTCTGCGGTGGATGCGTACCCACAAGAATCGGGCATGTGAATCCGCTCTCTCCACTGTGATGATCCGATCGAGATGCTCTCTGTACAAAATGGCCACTCCTCCAGATCCTCTCACTCCAAATGTTCGAGTGTGCTGTCTGAAGGCAGATCTCCATGTATATCCTGTCACTCGTGGCAAAGGTCTCTCTGGACTCTCGTGTGTCTCTGTGAAAAAGATGATATCTCTCCCAAAGAAAGCCCCCCGTAGATTGCCTGGTTGTGCTGTAAAAGAACCATTGTAGTTCCATACAGCGATGCGTAGACTATCTGACAGGTGGTGTGTCCCATGAGCCCTGTCCCGTCAGGCGGTCGGAGCAGGAGGTGGAGGTGGGGCCATATCTGCTGGTCTGTCATCCCTAGGCACTGTGGGAGCACGCCTCAAGGTGCCTGTGATGAGTCTGCCATCCCTGATCACTGCCCACTTGCCCTGAGCTCGGGCTGCGTCTCTCTGAGGCATGAGCGCCTTGCGCTCCTCAACCTGTATCTGAGTCAGATCCTCATCCATGGAAATCTGTGGGTGGTCTCTGAGTGTCCCTCTCCTCCTGAGGGCAGCTAGACGTGCCTGGGCATCTCTGAATCTGATAATGAGGGACTGCTCTCTAGTACGATCTCTCCTGACTCTATATGCTCCTACTATGCCATGATCCTGTACTCCCAATGTCTGAGAGACAAAGGTCACAGCCTGTGTCATCGTGGACTCTGTCTCCGAGGGCAAGATACCACAAATGCGAATGTTGAGGGCCTTTGTGGCCCTCTGCTGTGACTCGGCCAATGTAGCTGATACAGTCGATCTCTGAGGCTGTGATGGCTGACGGCGGACAACATCCACCCACTCTGTGGCTCTCTGGACCTCTGTCTGAAGGGAGGTCAAACGCTCCTCAACCGCTGCTACTGCTGTAGTGGGAGATGTGTCTATGTGCTGAACGCGAGTCTCGATCTGTTGCACTCGCTCTGTGTGTCCATGAATCTCTCCAGCAAGAGTCCTATGAGTCGCCTGTAAGACCTGAAGATCTGTTCTAATAGACAAGATCTCCCGGTCCTGCTGTGTCACTCGATCAGTAAGAGATGCAACCTGAGCTGTAAGTAGAGCAATGGTCTCATCCTTCCTGTGAAGCATCTGAAGGGCATCTCGGAGGTGGGTCTGAAAGTGCTGAAGCTCTGGTAGGATGTGTTGGCAAGGACAAACAGTGCAAGGCATGGAAGGAGAAAGAGAGGGAGAAAGGGGGGAAAGGGGGGAAACCGGTAAGGTGGGTAGCGGGGATGAGGGAGAAGGCTGGAGAGGGGGAGAGAAAGCGGGTACCGAGGATGGAGAGGAGGGGAAGGCTAAAGTTGGAGAAGGGGTAGGAGAAGAAGGGACCTGAGAGGGGAGGGGTGAAAAAAACTGCGGGTACAAGGTGGCTATGGGTGGAAGATGAGATAATGGGGCTGAAACCGGTGTACCTGTGACTGGGAGTGCGGCAAGTGCGGGCACTGCGCTGGGCGGAAGATGAGATAGTGGAGCTGAACCGGTGTACCTGCGACTGGGAGTGCGGCAAGTGCGGGTACTGCTCTGTCCTTTGAAGAGGATGCAAGTCCTCTTCTACTATAGTGCAGCATGTCGGTCGTGGAGGCCATTGATGTTGCTGCTGTTGCTCCTTCTGTAATATGCTCGACGATGTCGGCCATGTTTAATTACGGGAAACGGGAAATCGGCGGCATTGAGAAGCAGGAGATGGCGAGCGCTGCCAATGCGCGATGAGCGGGTGAGCGGGGTGGGGGGCCTGAGCGGCTGAGCTGCGAGGGGGAGGGTCTGAGCGGGGTGAGCCGCTGCGAGGGGAAGGAGCTGTGAGGGGGGGGGGGAGGAGCTGTGAGGGGGGGGCGAGGAGCTGCGAGGGGGGGGAGCTGCGAGGGGGGGGAGGGGCTGCGAGGGGGGGCTGCGAGGGTGCGAGGGGCTGCGAGGGGGGGGAGGGGTGAGCTGCGAGGGGGGGGTGAGGGGCTGCGAGGGGGGGAGGGGTGAGCTGCTAGGGGGGCTGCGGGGGGGGGAGGGGTGAGCTGCGAGGGGGAGAGGGGAGCTGTGAGGGGGAGAGGGGAGCTGCGAGGGGGGGGTGAGGGGCTGCGAGGGGGGGGAGGGGTGAGCTGCGAGGGACTGCGAGGGGGAGAGGGGGGCTGCGAGGGGGAGAGGGGGCTGCGAGGGGGGGAAGGGGTGAGCTGCGAGGGGCTGCGAGGGGGGGGTGAGGGGAGCTGCGAGGGGGAGAGGGGAGCTGCGAGGGGGGGTGAGGGGCTGCGAGGGGGAGAAGGGAGCTACGAGGGGGAGAGGGGAGCTGCGAGGGTGTGAGGGGCTGCGAAGGGGGGGAGGGGTGAGCTGCGAGGGGCTGCGAGGGGGAGAGGGGAGCTGCGAGGGGGGGGTGAGGGGAGCTGCGAGGGGGGGGTGAGGGAGAGAGAGAGAGTGAGTCAACCACTTTAAAGTTTGTATCCAAGTCCAATGAAGAAGAGTCTACATATTGTCCAATAGGAAAAATGCACTTCCTAAAATTCTAAAAATAACTAATTTCTGCTTTGCCAAATTTGAAGCGTTGCTAAGAGGGCAAGCCAAAAAGGGCAAAGCCGTAGGCCTAGGCTGCGATAGCTTGGAGTGAAGTTAAAGTGAAGTTAAGGCAAATGACAACCCAACATCAGTAAGACATTGGCTGATGAGAGCGTGTGAGATCTCCACGGCTTTTGCTGTGTCAAGGACAGGCCACTTTTACAACAAGTATTGTTAACTTCGAGTTCCCTTTGATTCCGAACCCTGCCAATAGATCTGATTGCTGCTTCTATTCTTTTCCAAATACATCTCCAAAATAAATGCATAATGTGCTCAACAACCCTCCCACAAAAAAAAACACAGCGGATTCACGAGGAATCTCTTTGCCAGTTTGGCTCTGACCGGTATCCATTGGTTGGCAATCTTCCACAGTAGGAAACTGTATTTTCCCATTAATCCTTTGCTCCATATTTCTTTAAATCTGCGACGCCACCGATCTCCTAAGTTCCATTTCTTGTTAAGTTTGTTATCACAGTCCGATCATCCATCAATCTCGTACAGACTACTTTTGCAGAGATTTTCTTAATCGGGACTTTACCAGTGCATAGGCCTTCTATATTCTGCAGAAATGCAGTTTGTTGGCCACCAGTCCAATACCTTTAGTAGTACCTCTCTTAGAAAGGCAAGCTCCTGCGTGCTTAATGAGAACTGGCAACAGATTTCCCCAAGTTGCCACCAGTCTCCTCTCTTGGGGTCCCATATTTGATCCCAGTAGATTAAGCCTTTCCGGCATATGTTTCGGGCTGTGCCCAGGTTAATGTATGCAAACGATTGACCATTGAACTGGGTTGCGTTACGCCACCATGTGTATTCTTTAAGGCTCTAAGCCCCCCAACACCCTTCCATACGCTGCATCTTATCACTGTCTTTCAAGCAACTAAATATCCCTTTCAATATCTCTATCTCTGTAGCCTTATTAATTTAATGTAGAAGGGGTATCGAGGCTAATGCAAATAGCAGGGGTGCGATCGGCAATCTGCATGCATACCCCTCGAATTCTCAGAGCCAATGCTTGGCTATTATCTTGTACAACGTGTTCAACATTGTTATGGGGCGCCAGTCCCCGATCTGAATTCTGTTTTGTCTCTTTGGGAACAATTTCATCAGACCCGTATTGACATCCATTGAAAGAGCCCCATTCTCAGCTGATGCGTTGGCCATATCAACAAGATCTTTAGGGATGTTTTTGAAAAGCCCACAAAGGGCTTGACTGGCAGGATGAATTTTGGGCCAACCAGATAAGCGATATGGTGATTTGCCCAGTATGACAAAGCCAATTAGGAGGGCAAGGGAGTGGGGCTGGATTGCGTTCCCTGCCCTATTGCTGTAATTCGATACATTTTAGTTTTTTTTTCAAGTACTTGCTTAATGTGAGGCTGGAGAGAGATTGAAAGTCCTTTGCCCATTTTTGTTATAGACTAGCATTATACTTGCTGGTCACTCTTTGACATGATATCGCTTCTCTTTTTTTTTGTCAGGGCTTCACATTTGCCACTGATCCCCACTTTGGTTAAGGGGGAAAGTTGGATGTTACTTTAAAAGGTGAAGATACGGAGCCATATGGTGGCATGAAAGGTCTAGGAGGTCACTACAAGCCCCAAGGGAAGTCAAAAGTCAGATTCAGCCACTATTGCTTCTAGACATTCCCCTTTAAAAAGAAATTAGGGTCGGCATGTCAGTGCTAGCATTGTTTATGGGATTATAGAAGTGCCCCACTTCACACGTGAGAGTTCTTGATAAATCCCACAACAGCCCTAAATGACTAATGAACATAAATTGGGCCAACTAAAAGTGTATTTATATCTACTACTAACTCCACTACTGTTACATTCCTTCTGCTTCAAAGAAATTTCTCCTCACAATGAAAGGAACACCTTCAGCTATAGTTCTGATATGAGCAGGTCATGAATGCAATCCAACAAATAAGGTCCGTCCATTAAATATAGTATTCAACAATGCTTAGTTCCTCAAATTCTGTATGCATCTTCTCAAGAATATATGCAATTCTAGCTAATGGGGATGTCCTTCCATGCTCCTCCGAAATTCTGAAAGGACCTTAACACCTGTGAGCAAGTTTGGTGTTGGTAGTGGCCTGAAGTGTAGCATATCCATGCTTGGGAACCTTCAAGTTAAGCAATCTCATCCAGGGTACCACCTTCAACAGATAATGCCAGTCACAAGTTTATACTTGAGGCTCCTAAAAATAAACTGGCTAGGCTGGTACTGGCCACTGTTCTGGTTTATAGCTTGAATCCAGGAAGAGGAAGCCACTTTGCTTCTTACTCTTTCCCGAATGTTCATGTTAGCCACCACATTTCCTAGTAGAAATCTTTGAGGTCCAGACCAGTTTTGAGAGGACTCATATCCTCATCCCCACCACTCTCCCATGGTAAAACATATTTAAGATTTTGTCTTTCTTGATGGCTTCGCTGTGCCCAACACAGCAGACTCCATCGCTGGACAGACCCCAAGCAGCAGTACACTGCAACCTGCTGTAGACAAGGTACCGTCACCAAGGATCCCCACTAGAAGTTTCCATCCTTGTAACTGTGGATGTGACTTGCATCTCTGCAAACAATACTTTGCCATTCTTTCTTTGCCATAAGAGCAGTGGCCTAGTGGCAAACATCATAAACCCAACCTTTTCTTGACACATATTGATGGCTCACCCCTATTGACTATAACATAAGCTTTGCAGATTTGTCAGTGTGCTCACAGAATCCATTTTCCCTCTTCATTTCACAAATCATTCCTCCAAATTTCAGATCGAATGAGCTTTGCATACATAATTTATCCCTGGGAATCTGTGCCATCAGTCACAACAAATGCATGCATCCAAAAAAGATCAAAAAGCTTGTGCATGCATCGTTCTTTCCAGCCATTTCCTCGCCCGCAGAGCATTTTCCATATCATCATTAAATATCTCACCTAACAAAGCCTAACAGAGGCATAACATTCTTTCATCCTTCAGTTGCTTTGCATATACATTTCTTCTCTGGAGATTGTCTCTTCTCACACACCGCAAATATATGTGCCATTTTGCGACAAGCAGTCCACCAAATCTGACCTGGCTTGTTCCACGCTTGAGCAAGCTATCAATCTCATCAGCACCTCAATCTTATCACGGTCCTTGTGCATTAGAGCATCACTATATATGTTTGCCATCAACACGTATGCTGCAGGACGTTGTTCATCTAATCTCACCACGTTTTCAAAGGCATGCCTCCCAATCTCCACATTCTTCCACTTTTGGCAAGCACCCAAAATTGTCATCCATATACGAATACTAGGTGGAAAAGGCATCTTCTCCACCATCACCACTGCCTCATCCACTTGGCCTGCACGGCTGAGGAGATCAACCATGCAAGTATAATGTTCAAGAGTCGGCATAATCACATACTGCTTGCTCATAGCTTGAAAGTACTCTTGGCCCTTGTCCACTAGACCTACGTGACTACAAACAGTGAGAACACTAAGAAAAGTGACCTCATTTGGCTGTATGCCTTCCTGTGTCATTCTCTCAAACAAACGGAACACAAGTTCACTTTCTCCCTGGCGTGCATATCCTGCAATCAATGCAGTCCATCCTACAACCTCCCTTTTGGGCAATTCATCAAACAACTGTTCGGCATCATCCATACTCCCACATTTAGCATACATGTGAATGAGACTGGTAGCCACCATTGCACTGGTCTCAAAATTACACCTGCAAATCTGAGAATGCAGTTCCTTTCCAATCTCCAGAGCTGCGCTGTTGCTGCATGCTTTCAGGATGGCAGCAAATGTAAGGATATTTGGTGACAGACCAAGATCTTGCATATGTAAATAACATCTAAAAGCCTTTTCATTTTCTTCCTGCTCAGCATACCCCAGGATCATGGTTGTCCACGTAACAACGTCACGATGAGGCAATTCATCAAAGACACACCGTGCATCCTCCATGCTCCCACATTTTGCATACATGTTCACCAAGATGTTTCCCACAAATAAATACAAGTCAAAGCCACTCTTTACAACTTGGGAGTGGATGGCTCTACCTTCCACCAGGCACCCTATTTTCATAAATTTGCCTTCAACTTTTTTGCCCTCTTCTAGGGCTGCCAGGCCACTGCAAGCCTTCAATGCACCAATAAAGGTTCGATCATCAGGCTGGACACCTTCCTGGTGCATCCTTGCATACAATTCCAATGCCAGTTTGCAGTCTTCTTGCTCAGCATAGCCTAGGATCATGGCATTCCATGTAACCACATTACGATGATGTAATTGATAAAAAACTGAGCGCGCATCCTCCATGCTGCCACATTTCACATACATACTCACCAAGGTGGTTCCCACGAATACATCTGATTCACAGGCAGCCTCTGCTGCCTGGGAATGGATAACTCTGCCTTTGGCCAGGCATTCTGTTTTGATGGATTTTCCTTCAACTTTCTTGCCCTCTTCCAATGCTGCCAGGTTACTGCAAGCCTTCAATGCGCCAACAAAGGTTCGATCATTGGCTTGGACCCCTTCTTGGTGCATCTGTGCGTACAACTCTAAAGCCCATGCACTGTCTTCTCGCTCTGCATATGCCAAGATCATGGTAGTCCATGTAACCACGCTACGATGAGGCAACTCTTCAAAGACATGCCAAGCGTCCTGTATGCTTCCACACTTCACATACATAGTTGCTAAGGTGGTTCCCACGAATGCATCCGACTCAAAGCCGCTCCTCACCACTTCAGAGTGGATGCCTTTACCTTTCTCCAAGCAACCTTTTCCGTTGAATTCCCCTTTAACATCATTGCCCTCTTGCATCGCTGCCAAGCTACTGCAAGCCATCAATGCGCCAATGAAGGTTCGGTCGTTCGGTTGGATACCTTCATGGTGCATCCGTGCATACAATTCCAAAGCCCGCGCTCCGTCTTCGTGCTTGGCATAGCCGAGGATTAAAATGTTCCATGACGCCACATTGCGCGTGCGCATGCTATCAAAAACATGACGAGCATCCGGCATGCTGCCACGCTTAACATACGAATGCATCAAATCGTTGGTCTTGAAGATTGAAAGGTCGTTGAAACGGTACTGTGGAGAGAGATAAATGTCCTCACTCTCTGTAAGCTCAGGCAAACTGGTAAGGAGAGCATCTCTATGACTGCCTACAACAAAGGGAAGGGGAAGACTAAGCTGCGAGGCTTCCATAGATGATGGAAGACGCTAGCAAAGAGTTAAGATAAAGCTGATGGGCATGGGCCTTATTTCTGAGTACCATAATTCAGAGACTTCTGCTGAAAATAACTGGCATTTAACTACCATGGATTGAAGCTTTATCCCAATTACCCCTCACACCCACTTTCTTGGCTCCTTCTCAGCACTTGCTTTGTCACCTTAGGCACTCACCCTTCACACACCCACCTCTCACCTCTCACGATTCTACTCCACTCGTGTCAACCTAGCTTGCGCATGTGGTGCATCTGACGCTCGAGAATTGGTTGTGGGCCCCACCAGCATCCAACGCTCGTCGGCGTTTTGTTCTCAATTCGAAAGGATATGAACTCCTTAAGGATGTAAACTTTCCGAATCCTTTCATCTCCTTCAAGATGTAAATTCTAGGCCTCCCTGAAAACTGTAGGCCTCCTTCAAGATGTAAACTCTAGGTTTCCTTCAAGATGTAAACTCTAGGTTTCCTTCAAGATGCCTAAATAGTGCAACATGATATTCTAGGATGCTTGGCAAAACTAATTGACCCAACTAAACCAAAACTCCTCCATGAGTAGAATGAATAGAACAAACTTACTTCATGCCAAGTAGAATAAACAAGATGAATTACTTTTAGTAGGCCTGTCGAGGAGGGGTCTTGCGTCGTCTTTGTGGAGAGTGTAGTTTATACGAGAGAGGGGCCTGACCCAGTAAATGAAGTTTGTATCGGATGTCTTTTCTATTTTGGATGTATTCCTCCAAATATGGTCTAGAGTGGAGTCATGTCTTTGTTGTGGTTGCGTTGTTCTTAAAGCATGTTCAGAAGTGCGTTTGCACCTGCTTTTGGTTCGCCACACTCTTACACAGGCCATATTGATTCAACTCACGAATATATGTAAAGGGTATTCTTATTGAGATGAGGCATGCCTCAATGTGTTCAAGAATCTATGTGTATTTGGCTTTTCATGGAAGGGGCATGTTCTTTGGGGGTTTTTGTGTTGTCTTTGTTGAAATCGTATTGTACACAAGAGAATGGTAATGAAGTCTGTACTGCTTTTATTTTCTATGATGGAGATGTTCATTCAAACATGGTCTAGAGTGGAGCCGTGGATTGTTGTGGGTGCATGTATGAGTTGTTCTATGTTTTGGTCCACTATAAATCGGTGCAACCTTGTGTTAAGCATTGCCAGGTGGATGTAAGTTCATGTTGTGTGGCGCAACCAATTTGCATAAGTTGCCATGCGCGTGAAGACCTTAAACACTCAATCTCTTGAAGGATAAGTGTGTTTACTCGTATATGTTTTTCCTCTAGCTCTGTCACAATGTTTAGGTTTGCAAGGTTGTGTACATGTGAAAGTGCTGTGTAAACCAGACCATGTGAATTGATGTTGGAAGGGTCAAATGCCAAGGAATCCATGGATAACCCTTATTACCATTGAATCGTTCATGCTGCAGTTGGTTGTATTGGGAATTGGTATTGATGTATGGTGTTAAGATGGTTTTTTCCTATTTGAAACTCACATACAAACTTGAGAATTGGAGTCCATGTTTGCGGAATGCTTTTTGAATAAAGAATTGAGCTTTTGATGCATGTTTGCTTGCCTGCATTGGTATTATGGAAGTCAATCTTGTTCATATTTGAGTGTCTAAAAACACTGTCGATGCCATTGACAAGCTTGTCAACAGTGTCTGAGTATATCTCAACTATCATTCCTAGCTTTAGTCTTAGTTGTGCATGTAAACCTCCATCGATGTTGTTGACAAGCATGTCGGCAATGTCTAGGTTGCCAAAGCAGATCTCAACTATCATTCGTAGTTTTAGTCTTAT
This sequence comes from Dipteris shenzhenensis, assembly GCF_047967505.1. Taxonomy (NCBI): domain Eukaryota; kingdom Viridiplantae; phylum Streptophyta; class Polypodiopsida; order Gleicheniales; family Dipteridaceae; genus Dipteris; species Dipteris shenzhenensis. Next base: position 9,282,172 of record NC_141627.1, on the reverse strand, counting down.
CTGTGCATGCAAACCTCCTGTAGACTTTGGGTTATTGGGCATTTGGATTTTTTTGTTGCATGTTTTGCCTAACATCTATTGCTTTTAGAAAGTGTGGTGGTGTGTCCAACATATTGAAGACATCTTCGTTGTGCTTGCCCTTGCAAGTGTTTGTGTATACTAAAGATGAGAGATGGCATGCTTCAATGGCAGTGAACGGTGGTGAACGCTACTAGAGCCTATTGAGATTTTCAATGTCGGTGCATGTTTGTGTGTCCGCTTGTATCTTGTTCAATACCTTAATGAAGTAGTTATCCCTTTGGCACATTGGTTGTTTGAGTTTGTAGTATAGGACGTGCTTCCAAATAGAAGGTAGCATTGCCAAGGAAGCAAATCTTTCTGAGGAAATCCAAGCGTCCTTTGTGCGGCTTGCTTGGCACAAGTCTCCACATAGGAGAACATCCACGTTACCGAAGGGCTCTAACCGCATGCGCATGTCTGTAACAATGAAAGTGGTTTGATTATCAATGATACTTCATGACGGACTACAAGCTCTAGATTTTTGTATAGATTAGATAGTGTTTGTAGGCTATCACGTGTCAACCTTTCGTACATGGATGTCATTAGAGGTAGGTGGAGGGTAGAATGAATTGTTGTTCCTCCTATGTTGTATGTAGCTTTTCTGTGGGAGAGGAGAGCACACACAAAGGAATACGGAGACACCAAAAGTGGTGGAGCAAAAGCTACTCCAGCTTATTTCTCTATCATATATATATGAGTATACATGGGCACTGTACAAGTGGGTGGGCACACTGCCCTTTACCCCAACAACCTCCCACTTAAAGACAGTGTGCCTTTAAGGGAGTATAGTACACATATAATACAATCAGCCATAGGCTGAAAAAACAAGATGACCACACCGTCATCCTATGCCCATCGGCACTTTACAATGTGCTAAAGTGCATAGAGGATAAGCTGCTAGCAGACATCAGGTTTGCAGGATAGAAAATGACAAGCTGTAGATGCCTATCAACCAAGATCCCATGCCAGATCTCCCTAGGAGAGTGAACTCTCACCACCACGTGCTCCTGTGCTAAGTCCATAGCACCCGAACTGTCACTGTGCAGAGAAAATGTCTATGTACCACCTGTGATCATAAGCACATAACCTACAATAGACCTCTACTAGTCTACCCAACCTGCATCACTTGCATGCTGCTCCTGGAAGCATAAGGACCTGATGTCCACAACCGCTTCCCTATTGCCAAAATCTACCATAATCATGCTACCAACTCCCACTGCAACGGAAGCAAGAACCAGAAGTGTAGCCCCAATGGCGAACATGTGAGAACCAAGTCTCAACACAGTCATGGATGCATGAAGTACTATGGCTGCCATATCAAATATAACTTGCTGCTCAACTGATCTGTGATCATCAAACCTGTTATGTTTCAAGTATGGATCCAATACAGGCAATGGAGTACTCAGTAACTTCCCCCTCTCCATACTGAAACAACTAAGTATCTGAGAAACATCATCAAGACCATGCAGCTCCCACTGCAAAGCATCCCTGTCCATAAGGAACCATATGGCAAGTAACCTTAGAAGGATAGCAACCTCCTGAATACTGAGACCATAACCTGTCTCACTGCACATCACATCCTGAGCTCTCATAACGGTATCAAACCTATGAAGCCAAGCTTGAGGGGATTGCTTCTGGCCATGGAGGCACTTACGAAGCAAACACATCAATGATTTCTGCCCATGTGCAATATGACCCGAGTCAATAACTGCAGAAACCACATCTGTCCTGGCATAACTAGCCAATGGATCATACCGGGTATCATTAGCCAAGGTATCCTCCTCACCATGCATAGCCTCATCCTCATCTACAAGAGGCACTCCGCATCCTAGGAGTAAACTGTAACTGTCCATAGAAGATGCATCAACAATCTCCATAGGAGTATAAACCTGTGGAATACTCGAGACATCTGATCGTCTCTGACCAAAATCAGGAAGTAATCGTGGCTGTCCCAACTTTATAACCTGCTCACCGTGGGAAAAACCTCCCACTCCAAGGGATATGGGCTGCCCCTGCAAAGAATTCGGAGGTATCAGTGCACTTACACCCTCCTGGAACACCACTTTCCTGCTATCCACAGTCCTGGGCTGTCTAAACATAGCATCCTCTCTGAAATAGACATTATGGCTGCGTATCAACTGTCTAGTTGAAGAATCCCATAACCTGTAGTCCCTACTGGACTCACTGTATCCAAGGAAGATACACCTCCTCGATCGGGAACCATGAGCATAAGCCTCACAGCCAAACACACGTAAATGCTCATAACATGGTGCCGTGCCTGTCAAGAAGTCAAATGGCACTCTACCATTCAGAGATCTCCTGGGTGACCTGTTAAGCAAGTATGTAGCTGTCTTACATGCCTCAACCCAATAGCATTCGGTAAGACCTGCATATCGTAGCATGCTACCAATCTTGTCCAATAGAATCCGATTTATGCCTTCTGCCAAGGCATCGTGAGTAGAAAGATGAGGAGTGGTCAACACCCTCCTGATACCAAGTGTATCACATAGATGCTGAAATCTAGAAGAGATAAACTCTGCATCACCATCAATAGCTTCTTTCTTGACTGATTTTCAGCATTACCCAAGAAGCGCTGAAATGTATCATATACATCATGCTTCTGCCGAATCGGATAGACCCATATGTACTTTGTAGCAGCATCAATAAATGTCACAAAGTAAGAGGCACCACCTAGTGAAACGGTAGGCATAGGCCCACAAACTGCACTATGAACCAACTGCAATGGCTCAAGATACCTCTCACTGACTATCTTCCTCACAAAGGAGGATCCTGACTGCTGACCATCATCACAATCATGACATAAAATTTGAGAGACATCCATAACAGGAATGTATCTCAATGTTGTAAGGGCTTCCATACCTGCAGTAGACATATGTCCAAGTCTCGCATACCATAAACTAGCTGATGGCTGCTTACTAATCATAAGCATCTTATCCTGGACACCTGATACATGCAATGCATAAGAGAATCCAACCCGTGATCCCCTAGCCATAACCAGATTGCCTCTAGCAATCTTCCATGCATGATCACCCAAAGAGACATGATAACCTGCCTCAACCAACTGTCCAGTACTGATCTTGCTCGTAGCAAGTCCTGGTATATGTCTAACCCTCTGTAGAACAAGAATAGAGCCACTAGGCATAACAAGGTGGATATCCCCATAACCATACACATCCATAGAATGATCAATGCCCATCAAACCACTCTCCACAATGCATTCCTGATATGCATTGAACCATGACCTATGAGGGGTCATATGACATGAAGCACATGGATCCAACATCCAATCACCGAGAATGGGTACATCAGTGGCCAAGAAGGAGGTGTCAGACATAGACAAAAGAATGCATTCATCACTGCTATTGTCAGTGGAAACCCTGGCATCCATGCCTTGAAGCTCAACATGCTTCTTCTCCTTCTTCCTGTCATTCTTAACCTTGCTCTTCTTCTTGTATTTTCTCAGCCATTTCCAGCAATACTTTTTCATGTGGCCATACTTTCCACAATAGAAACATCTAACACAAGTCCGAGAGCTAGACTTGCTCCTGGAATTCCCTCTTGAACATGATCTGTTTCTACCAATTGATCGACCTTTGGAGTGCATATCAAGGCTGTATTTCAGCCCATCAGGACATTTCAGCCCATCATGCTGTAACATAACACTATCATGGTCATACATCCGGCATATACGAGTATAAAATTCATATGCATGGTAGTCTACACCCTGTACACCATCCTGTACCTGCAAGTAGACTGACTTCGAGAGTGATGACTGAATGATAGAGCATGCTTGCTCATCCATGTCATCCCAATCACTCTGTTTGATGCTATTAGGCTTGACACCTTTGCATTGAATGGGCTTATGCTGCCTCTTCTGCACTAACACATCATAAATCTGCTCTTTCCAATACTGAAAGTTTGATCCATCCAACCTCTCAATATCAAAGAGGGCACTACCAGCTGTAGATGCCATATCTGTGGCACAATAGGTCACAACCAAAGAGTAGTATAGTGCAATAAGCAACCCAAATGACCAAAAAATATAGTGTTGTCCAGACCAATCAGGTCTCCAAATAAATTGGCTGATCCAATGCTCAAAAGCACTCAGCCATAAAGAGGCATAAACAAGAATATATGCAGCCCAGTAACCTGCTAATGCTTGGCAATCCAAGTAAGAAATGCACTGAACCAAATGAGCAATGCCTGCTCAACCAATGGCAATAGGAGCCCAGCTCAACTATCCATACACATCAGTGCGGCATCCATTAATGCAAATCCATAATGCATCGAAATGGCATTTACTGCAACACCAATGCATCACCTCAAGTGTGCAATCCTTTGGCAACAAAATCAAGCATTCACCACTTGCCAAATGTGCCAAAGTGATTTGCCAAAATGCCAATAATGCCCTTGGACTGAAGTGAGATCCCAATCACTTTCTGTAATTTACTGTGAGTTCCCAATTCACTGTTGTGCAAGAGAAATCCCAACAACAATACCTCACAGCCACTTTGGGCAAAATAACACGCTGTCCCTGTTTTTGAACAGCGATATCTTTTCACTGAAAGACCAGATGCCAAAGCTGTAAACAGCAAAGTTGTAGCTAGTAGAAAGATCTACAACTTGTCAGCTGATCTCAAGAGCCAAATCCTTGTGGATTCTCAGATATTCTCACCTGAAAAACAGCTTCCTGCACATTAGTCACAAATAGACAGTAGACTGCAACTTTTTGTGGTTTTGCAGAGGCTGTAACTCCTGTAGCTTATATCAGATCAAAAGCAAAGTTGTAGTATGTTCTGTGAACTACAACTTTCCAGTTCGGCACAAAGTGCAATTCCGCACCAGAAAAGAGATATTCAATCCTGAAAATGACTGTTTTGTCATAAATACAGCAACAACAGCTTCCTTGTATGTTTCCTGCCCTTCACAACACTCATCTGCTCTAGCAAAAAACAGCCCCAAAAAATGGTCAAAATACATCCAGCAGATCACCCCGTATGTCAACTGCAACACCAGCAAAATGGCAAGTACAATGCCCAACCAAATCAGTGCAAAGTGACTATCAATGTCATTGAACTCAGCATCAAGACACCTCACAAATGTTACCAAGGCTGTATTTTCTGCTCAACCTTGAGACCTCTCACAGCATGTGAGGAATGATGCATCCAAAATGTGTCAATTGACAACCAAAATGGCATCCAAATGGCATGTACCACTATATCATTTGTGCATCCAAGTAAGCGACAATATCATACATCCGTTGTACCCTTGTGACATCTGCAAAAAAGAAAAATGGCACTGTACTTATGCTGTCACTGTTTTTAAACAGCAATATCTTTTGATCCAAAAGTTGGATCAACTTGCATCCAACAGCAAAGTTGTAGTGTTTTGAAGGATCTACAACTCTCTAATTGAACGCAGCGGCAGATTCTGTACAGGTGAAAAGATATACAGTCTGCAAAATGGCTATCTGCACACTGATCATGAACTGTCCCTATTTTGGACAGTAAATAACTCTGTATCCTATAAACTCGGATGACCGAGCTGTCAACAGAGAAAACGTAGCCCTTCCAAAGTTCTCCGACTCCTCTGTTGGGCACCGAGCCTAAATCCTTATGGATTTGCAAATACTTGCTGTCGAAAATGGCATTTTGCTCACTTTTACTGTCTGAAATACTGTCAGATTTCCAGACTAAAAACAAAGAACTCACTCTTTTTCTCCAAAGTGGATGTTGTTGCTATCACTGGGCTGCTCTTCCTTTGCTCACAGGAAGGATAAGGGTATGGAGAGAAAGAGACTCCTATCTACTCCATCTAAGAGCTCACAGTGGCTCACGAGCCATCTGCAGCAGCTACATCTACAAAGAGCTTCCCTACAGCCCTCTCCAAACAACGCTCTCCAATGAAGGCTCAGCCTCAAGAGTGCATCGCTCAAAGCTCCAAGCACATACGCTTCAACCACAGCTCCTCCGCCATACGGGCAGCTCCAACAATATCCACTCGTGAGTTACGAAACACCAATGTCAACGATCTCCAGCAAGTATCTACGAAGCAATGCTTCCATCAACGAGGCAATGAAGCTCCCAAATGATGTCTTCTCCAACCACTCCTACTCACGGCTCTACAATAGTGTCCTGCAACACACGCTCATGGGTGCCTCAACAGCCTGGGCTCCCTCGATGGCTGCATTGAACTCTCTCCTCAGGCTCTTCTCCTCGAGCTCCCGGAGCTCAGATCAGCAGATGAGCATAGCTATGGCTGCCCCATCTTCTCCACGACGAGAGACATCGATCCAAAGCTCCTTCAATGCTCGATCCACACACACCACAAGCCCTCGCAAAGCTCCCCGCAGATCGAACACCACGACCTGCTCTAATACCAGTTGTGGGAGAGGAGAGCACACACAAAGGAATACGGAGACACCAAAAGTGGTGGAGCAAAAGCTACTCCAGCTTATTTCTCTATCATATATATATGAGTATACATGGGCACTGTACAAGTGGGTGGGCACACTGCCCTTTACCCCAACATTTTCCATGTATGCCATTAGGAGAGCTCCTGGGAAAGTGACGTCAAAAGTTTCTTGGTGGGAGTAATGGTGTAGCAATGCCTATGCCAGTTGCCAACACCGTGTAAGTTTTGTGTGTGCCTGCATTCCCATTTTAAAAAAAATGCAAGCAGGATGCTAGATCTATGTGTTTCTTCTTGAGTAGCACGTCTTCTAAGAGCACTCATTGCTTTAAGTTTAAGCTCTGTACAGATGAGTAGTACTGGTTGTTCGATAGAATCTTGTATGTGAAACTTTTATAGTCATGGAATCGAGTCTCTCGCCTTCTTGTGTTGAGCTCTATTGTAGGTTGAATTCATTGTCATTGTGTTGGGCTCTTGAGCCTGATGTTGATGAGGATTTGAACATGCAATGGAAGAAGGAGATTCATAGCAATGCTCATGGAAGACAATACTTCATTACGGGGAGATGCATTCTCATTACAAGCTACTCATCCTTCTTCATACACCTCACAGAGAAGGGAGTCCTCAAGTCCATTTACACATGTACTATAAAAAGCCAAGTCATAATTGATTAACCCACACTCTATATACATATGCATATAATGTCTATACGTTAACAATTCTCCCCTTCAAGCTCAGCATGAGCTTGTACATCACATAGGCCAAATCCTCTCTAAAAAAGTAAAACTTATCTTTACCCAAAGACTTGGTAAAGATATCTGCAACTTGGGCATCTAAACTAACATATCTCATGTCAATATCTCCACTTATACTTTCTCCTTGATGTAGTGATAGTGGACCTTTATCTGTTTAGTCCTTGCATGGTAAATGGGATTCCTTGCCAGCATTATAGTACTTGTGTTGTCACAGTATATGGACCATCAATGCATACACACAACTCATGAAGAAGTGATCTCAGCCAAGTTTTTTCATATGCTTCTATGGCAGCCCTCTATACTTAGCTTCCATGCTAGATAATGCAATTGTTGGTTGCTTTTTGCTCCTCAGCTAATCACACCACTTCCAAGAGAGAATATGTACCTCATCAATTCTAGTAGCCCAATCTGCATCTATATACACATGCAAGCATATTCCTCCTTTTTTTGCATAGAACAAGCCAACATTAATGTAGCTTGGCATTGTGTGCTAACATGGCAGAGGTGCCACATGGCACGATGATTGGGCATGCAATGATGATGGCATAAGGGTTGTGATGATGTGGCTTAGGGGCCCAATTGTGATGATGTGGCAAGAAGGTGAGGTGCCACGTAGCATAAAATTGACCAACTATGGCTAACCTTGTCCAACCCTATCTAGACAGTTGACCCAAAGTTAAAGTAATTCGAGTTAGTTTAACCCAATCCTTATGGGTGATGAAAGTACCACGTGTCACTATTGTGACCATTGCCTATACCCAAGGTTTGATTAACCTAATCGTGGTTAAAAGTTATCTTCCAGGTGGCAATCAGCCAAGTGGCCTAAGGTCTGAAACCTTAGGTTGAAGCTTCCGTATGTAGAGAAGAAGCATGGCACAACTGCCCCTCTCTCTCTCTCTCTCTCTCTTTTGCTCGCTCCTTCTCTCTCTCTCTATCTCTCTCTCTCTCTCTCTCTCTCTATCATCTCTTATGGCTCTTATCTCCATATCTCTCTCTCTCTCTCTCTCTCTCTCTCTTTTTGCTTTCTTCCTCTCTCTCTCTCTCTCTCCCTCCTCCCCCTCTCTCTTGCGCGCGAGCGCGCGCTCTCTCTCTCTCTCTCTCTCTGTCTCTCTTCCCCCTCTCTCTCCCTCTCTCTTTCTTATATATCGCTCTTTCTCTCTCTTATATCTCTCCCTCTCTCTCTGTCTCCCTCGATCTCTCTCTCTATTTCTGTCTCGCTTTCTCTCCCTCTCTCCGTCTCTCTCTCTCTCTCTCTCTCTCTCTTCCTCATCTCTGAACCGTAGGTTGAAGCTTCCGCATGCAGAGCATCGCTGAAGCTTGCCGACAATATGAGGCGCTGCAGAGCTTCTTGAGCTGCCAAGGCATGGAGCGTTGAGGAGAGTCGGACGGTGTGTCGTAGCTCATGGCGCTATGTTGCTGGAGCATTGCCCATGGCCAAGAGCCATTGTATGGCAGAGCTGCCGTTGCAGGAGACATTGGACTCGCGGGTGCTTTGCATGGGCATTGAAGGAGTGCTGGGCTTTGATGCTGCTTGGTGTTTTCGTCGAGCCTCTCTGCATGTCTCAGAGGCTCCGCGGGCTGTTGGTTGGAGACGGTTGGTGTGAGAGTCGATGGCGCTTGTGAGCGTGTGCGTCGACGACGGACGGAGTGTTGAAGCCGAGAGCTAGAGGCCATTGCAAACTTCGAAGGCGTTAAGGTCACGATCTGCCTGTCTTAGAGCGCACGGGCCATTGTTGGAGAGATTTTGTTAATAGTCGCCTGGTTGAAGGTGCAGTGGACGTAGTCATATATTGTAGGAGTCTCTTGTGGCGGAGCCAGTCTTGCGAGGTCCGTGTCATGGCTCGCAGTTGGATGTAGCTCGCAATCCCATCGTTCGAGTCGCTGTGAGGGGCCGTTGACGTCGCAGGAGGCGTGATGTTGTTGCAGGCTTTGTGACTGTTTCTCCCTCTACTGGTTAGTGAAGTTTTCTTATAGAGACATTTCACTCTCGTGCATTTGAACGATGGATATCAGAGTTGACCCATAGGGCAACAAAGGAGAAAATTCATGACCGATAGGGCAACATTGGGATCCCCTACATTATGGAAATGGTTTGAGGATGTTGCTAATGTTATGAAACTTGTATTATATGCGCTTTTAGGGGTTTGGACTCAAAGGTTCCAACAATCGAAAAAGCATGGATGCACTTTTGGAGTATTGAGCAAGCTCTTGCGAGGAATCCCCCTACTCGCCTAGGCCAAGAGAATGAGAGAAGACCATTTAATGCTACAAATCGCAAGGAATTATGGCAATTGTTTAGGCCTCGATGGGAGCTATCTCGCAATCCCTTGCATAGTGTCGGGTATCCTATGAACCTCCAGAAATGGAGTTTCAAGCTGAAGGAGATTATCCTCAAGTGTTTTCCAAATCTAAGACTTGGATTTAGAAACCTTCTCGATGTAGAATCTAATGAAGTTACTTGCCCAATCACCCGAACACTATTGCATGTGTAGCAGAAGGAACGTGTTGAGTCACAAATGACGTGCATCTCCACATCCATTGCACTTATACTCAACCAATAACCCATTCAAGTTTGTGAATGATGACATGCTAGAGACCTATATAAAGACATGGCAATTGCAATTAGGACATGTGCATGCCATCTACGAAGAAGTACTTAGGGAGTGATTTGTACCATGTACCCATAGCCTAAATCTAGGGAGTGATTTATACCATGGCAATTGCAATTAGGACATGTCCAGGCAGTCTACAAAGAAGTACTTAAGGAGTGATTTGCACCATGTGCCCATAGCCTAAATCTAACACTTGACTAATAAATAATTGCTTCAGTTCATTCTACAGGTTGCCCTTGGGGATATCAATCAGCCAAAATAGTGAAATCAAATACACCTAGCATGTTTTCCGCATGCACGTGTGACACATTCTTGAGTGCATACATAACTATGCCCTCCTCATTGCATTCGACACTAGGCATGCGAGAATACTCTTGCACTCATTCATAAATTATAATTATAGTCAATGCAAGTGTAAGGGGAACAACCAAACACAAGATTTAACTCCACAAAAAATACAAGTGTACACACTACTGTCCTATCTTCATTCTATGGTCCACCTGCAATTATAATTTGGTTGGTCGCACGACCATCAGTATCCAACTTGATGACAATAAAGGCAATGTTCTGTACAACAGTAGGAGATTGTGCCCTTATTTGGCTTTATAAGGGATGTGGCCCACAACACATACATTGCAATTGATGTCTTTGGGAGGAAGCTCATGTTTCCATCAAATGGCTTGGCTTTTACTATCAAAGTGTAGCATTGACATGCAATGAGAACAATGAGGTCCCTCCCATGCCAATTGCTTTCTTTGAGACCAAGGCACCCTTGATCTTGCAAAAGGAATCTCCCTATAATGATTTGCGTGTGGAGTAGCTATAGTGATGGTGTCATAGTTCTTTCTATCAGTGAAATCAACCCTTACGCACATGGGATAACTAGGATCCCTTACCTTAAAAGTCCTATACATCACTAGTAGCTTTCCCTCAAAAGCAAATGGATGCTTGATACAATCTACCACTTTGCTAATATAAAGCAAGGGCAAGGAATTCCCACCCCTGTGCTACAGGGACAAACTCCTATGATCTTTGTTCCAGTAGATCAGTTAACATTATCATCAAGCTCTTTCTTACTTGAAAGTATTTTGGAAGCTATGATGTCACACTAATTTTGCATAAGTGAATTATGCAAATGGTAATGTTCTAATTACAACTTAAGACATAAGAGATGAACATTTTTTATGAAATCTCATCATTGCATGCATTGTGTATTTCTTGAATAATGTAAGTTTATTTTACCTTGTCAGGTTGCTAATAAGGTTCCTTGGGGGGGCTATGCACTACTAAGGAACCCTATGTACCATGTGCATTCAAAGGGTATTTCAAAGCCCCTTCAATTGAAAATGGTTAGGGCTTTTGAATAACTGGTGGTTTGTTAGTGATAGATTTTTCTATATGGTAGTATTTTTCAGCAATAGAAATAATTTGTCACAGTATCTCAATTCTTTTAAACTACCCTTGGCAATGTCACTTTCTAAATCCCCTTATCTGATCTTTCATATTGCTAAAATTTGTGGATGATGCATTGTGATTGAGATCCATCAATGAAGACTATAAATTATAGCATTAAATATTATTATAGCGTGGGCCATGAACTTTGTATTTCCATATTCATCTGGAGATACCAATAAAATGGTTCTCTGATGAGAGCTTCTGGGAACAACTTTAATAATCTTCCTCCTTCATTGAAGTGCCTCCTAACCATGTTTTCTAAAATAAGGCAATGAATTTTTTGGTTTACCTTTGCTTGAGAGCATAGGCATGTATGCAAGTGGATTATGTTACATGTCAAGTTCCTGTGGGATTGAATCCAATTGATCCATTGTATTATTGGTATACATGTCAATGTATTTGGGGTGGTCCTTTGGAAGTTGATCCCATATGGGTTCCATTGTGGGATGTTGAATTTTACCAATTGATGATGTTCTTTTTGAACAATGTCAATTTGACAATAATATGTTTCCCTTGAGACTAAATTGACAAAGTTTCCCAATAATCCCTAGAATTTTTATAGAAATATTTCATGTGAATGGCTCATCGTGTTGGTAAAGATTGCAAGCAATTCCTCTACGTTTTGTCAAAGTTATGATGAATTTTCTATTGAAATGTGCCTCGAAATTGGCATTGGAGATGATGTCAACAATTAGGCCAAATTTAGTTGCCCATTTCTAGAAAAAATGCTCTTTCCAAGTGTGAAAGGAGGGCTTTGATAGAATCCAGTTTGGGCTTTAATTGAGCAAGTGATATCTTGTCAAAGCTAGGGTGTGGGTGTGCCTGGTGTCACCGGGCAGCGCCACGTGTCCCGACCCGAACCACGAGCCCGAGGCGCCACCGTGGGATGAGGATGCGGTAGCGTCGGGTTGGAGGCATGTGTGTGCGAGGTGTCACCGAGGGCATAGCAGTGTCGGGTTAGAGGCGCAGGTGCATGGGGCGTGGCCGAGGGGTGGCAACGTCGGGTTGGAGGTGGGCGTGTGGGACGTGGTGGGGGGCGTAGCAACGTTCGGGGCACCATGCGTCCCGACTTGATCCGAGATCTAACTCCAAGTTCATATCTCCAATTGTACACGTTTCTCCTTGTCAAATTTTGTACCTACTTATTAAATATCAAGGCATTTTCTTGATCTATCAAAGAGGTGACTTGACCTCTTTTGAAGCATCAATGCACCCATAGAGAGTGATTCTTGCACAAGGAAGGTCTCATTGGGGCACAAACTCATATGCTCTATCCTTAGCAACATGCATTTGAATAGTCTATGCCATTTAAAGACACACCCTTATGTACTAGGGTCTCTCATTACAAAAAGGTTTGTACACACACACACACACATAAATATGGCTCATGACCAACAATCACTTGACAAAAGCACTAGACACAAACACATATGGACATGACAAACTTAAATTGTCTTGAGTCATTAGTCTCAAGCACTCGTACAATGTGTGAATCATTACTCTATTCTTGTTTAGAGTATTTCTCTAGCTCTAAATTTGCTTCATTATCTAGGGGTTAGGAAATTACCTAACACACTATTTAGCAAATGAACTGGAACAACACTTTGTCTCAAACTTGAAAGCTTACATTCCTCTATGAACCAAGGTTTAAGCTCCCAAGGTTAAAACATGTCATATATGCCAAAGTCGTGGTCCTAATTATGCATCGTGAGATGTCTCGGGGAAATTTTGAGGCATCTCTTGGGCTACTCTTACACAAAAAGTATGTTCTGAGGCATCTCTTGGGATCCTTTTACACAACAAGTCCTTTTCAAACTAGGCTAATGTATATACTTTCCCACATCAAGGCATGTAAGATAAACTCTTTCCACACATACCATATCTTCCCATCAACTCTAGCCACATGCCAATGGTAGGTCCCCATGCATCAATAACCCAAAAAAATACGAGATCTCGTGTAGTTGGTAGTGACTATACTAGGCTCAAAATCTGAGTAAGACATTGTTACAGCTAGTGCCTCTTATGCAATTGTCTCCAAATGAGGCAACTAGCTAGAACCACCTATCAACACAAGTGGTGTACAAGGAGAATGGAGGCTATACTATTTATCCAAGGCAAAATTAGTATTGGATTTACACCATAAGTCTTGAAGCAATAGGCCCTCCCACATACAAATTTTCCATTGTGAATGGTACATGAGTTTGCTAGGTGTGGTTCAATAAACAATTCTTCCCTAGGTCACCAACCACCTATTATTTGCCACGACATCATATCAATGAAATATGCAAGTAGTTATTGCGTGAATTGATGGTTAGGTAGCATGATTCTCCCACTTTATAGCTCTTTACAAAATAGCACTCCAAGGGACTATGAGGAGGACTACAAGTTAGGACTTTGTGCTCCCAATTAATCACAATGCATGCATGCCAAAATGTAAAGCTCTTCAAAATTAGCACTCCAAGGGACTATTAGGAGATCCAGTACTAGTTAGGATTTTGTGTTTTTAAGTAGATCATAATTTTTGGGTGCAAAAATGTATTGCTTGCTAAGTCATCATGTAGATTCCAAAGGTTGACTAAATGGCTACACTAAAGTCATTGTCATTACTCAATGAATTTTGAGCTCTCTTGGAACCACTAAATCTACCATGGCTTAAGGTACTTCCTCTTAGGCCTAGCTAATTAGAAGTTTGGGAAGGAGATACAATCTTAGAAGTAGATTTTGGTGTTCACACTATTAATTTGTTCTCATGCACAATTTAGCTAAGGCAGAATAAGAACTTTTTCTTTATGTTGGTTGGATTGTTTCACAGTCTTGCTTTCACATTGCTTTAATCATCAAAACGTGGCGTCTCTGGTGAGCTGCCAAGATATCTCGAAGTTGCATTTGTCGAGCTGTCTAATGTTGTGGTACGGGACGTGGTCTCCTCAATCTCTGAAACCCCTGAGCTCAAAGTGACCCCTCCCCTCTATCGGTCTCCCCGGAGAAAAGCTGTTGTTAACATCTACAGGATACAATTGCAAAATGCAGGGTAATCATTGATTAGAGGTGATAAGGCTTCATGATTTACTTCAACAGTTGCAGCCATGGAAGGAGTACAATGCAAGATTCATGGGGTTTAAGCCGCAAATAACTCAAGCAGTTATAGGCCTCAAGGGATTTGAGCCGCAAATAACCCAAGTGGTTACATGTTCAAGCCGCAAATTGCCACAAATAACCCAAGCAGTTATTTGCCTCATGAGGTTTGAGCCACAAGTGGCTCAAGATCGGCCTCGCCACTCCAAGTTTTGAGCCTCGTATACAGGTTTTGAGCCTCAAATGACTTAGGACTCGGAGGCGTGAGGCTAACACAAGCGCTATTTATTAGCACTCTTGTATGGTTAACACAATTGCTATTTCTGACACACAAGAGTGGAACAGTAGAGGAGAGATGGAAAGAATATCAAAGATGCCTTGGCACCCTATGAGCCCAAGAGCCTTATAAATGTAAAGAAAGAGAGAGTGCTAAAAGGAAAAGGGTTGGCCCTCCCAAGACCAAATGGTTGACTTTGGTCTTCATTGTTGTATGCACAAGTTTGGAATACAAGCTCCCTCTTCACTTCCAAGAGTGTCTTTGGGTGTCCTCTTGTTTTCTTTGTAGTGCCTTTGTATTTGCCACTCCATCCCCCTTCACTCTCCTCTTCCCTTCTCCTTCTCCCTCCCTTCTCCCCTCTCTTCTTCCTTCTCCCCTTTCCCTCTTTCTCTCATGGAAACACATTGCAACAATCTGGGAGCTACTTGAGTGACACATGTGGATGGCTCGTGCCTTGCATTTCTCTCACAAGAAGTAGCTTAGAGTGGAGGCTCCATCGACATTCCTTCAAGATCCCCACGACACGTGAGTCATCGTCGAGACCACATTTTCGGCACCGTTGTTGCTGGGGAGTTCAAGGTATGCTTTTGCATTGCATTTGCTTTCTTTCGTAATCCACCCATTGCACATGGCTTCAAGCTTAACTTAGAGCTTTGTTAGTGGAGTTTTAGTAGAGAAATCAGGAAGGACGTGTGAGTTGGACGAAAAAGAGAAGGAAAACTATAATTTTCTATAGGAAAGCATTTTCGAGTTTAGGAAGGTTGTTTTTGAGGTTTGCCAGTGTTTTGAATGATAGGATGAGATTGCTAAGGTATGTATGATGTCAAAACTCACAAAAAACAACCAAGAGCTAGGGAAATCTTCGAGGCGGAGGTTGAGAATATACACCTTGTTGAGGGTAATTAAAATGGTTTTGAGTGTTGATAGTCACCTCTCTAAGAAATCTCTCTTTAAAGTGATCTGTTGTCGAAGCCGCTCGCTCCCGTTAACGCAATCTATGATAACCATATTGGAAAGGATAAGCAACCACAACCCTCCGAATTGTTAATGTTGCCTTTCAAGGGTGAAGAAACACCTAACTCACGCTTAAGGCATAGGGCATTCTACCTGATAAGCTTGACTCTCTGTATCCCCATGAAATGGATCGAAGGTACAGGATGATCAAATTGATGCAAGAAGCTCCAATTTCGACTTATTCGTTCACTGATGCAAGGAGCTCCAATTTCAACTTATGTTGACTTATCCATAAGTCATCTATTGCTTCACCTTTTTCGTGTAAGGCTTTTTTTAATGATTCCACTGACGAAACCGAAATAGATTCCCTAAACTTAGGACCTTAGCACATGGATGGGACTAGCATGGGAATCTTTTTGCCATCATTATTCCCATCTTGGACCAAGTGGACTAGGATGGATTTAGAATGGGAGTAACCACTTTTTCTCCCATCGTGGACCATGGCGTCTAAACCTTAGCAGCCAGAATGTGGTCCTCTTTTTTATGGATTCAAAGACGTGGCATATGTCCTTGTCTCCACGTGATCCCCACCTCCTAAACACATGAAATGATGCCATGTGTGCTCCTCCACCTAAGCCCATCCCTAGTTCTTTTTTGGTGAGATGTGAATAGGATAGAAGTATGCACTTGGGACCACTTTTGTCCCATTCCCATCCTATTTCTTCTTATGTCCCTTAGTCCGAGGGTCACCATATAGATATATGCCGCGGAGAGAAGATCTTCACACCACTTTTAGGAGCTTCTTCTTTGTTGGTTGACTGGTCTTTTTACTGGCGTCCTAGATGAGCTATCGCAATACCACTAAAAATCCATTCGCATTTTACCAATTCTTCAAGGATGAGAAATTCTGATCTAGGCCCAAGCGAAATGGGTTTGCCAATAAAGGTGATCGCGGTATCTGCTTGCCGATAGCAGAGTGCACCTCTCCGCGGGCAGCTGTAGCCATCGAGCTGTAACTAACTACTCTCCTCAACTGAGAGAGAGTGAAAGGGAGAGAGCAAAGGGCGAGGGAAGAGAGCTCGATGATTTTCGCTCTACCGTCGTTCACGTCCACGAAATTGACGATAGCGACTGAATGATTTTTATAAAGCAACAAACAAAACAAATCCTTTCAGTTCCGTGCTGACGTTTTGAAAGATTTCGAGTCTTGATGGCTCTGCAGCCGATGGAGAGAGAAACGTTGGGTAGTGGATGCAGCTGGATGTTAAGGCTGTCGATCAAAATGCAGTTTCGCATCGCTGTGCCAGATGCCAAACGGACGTTTGTTTGGTAGGCCATACATATTGTATGCCAAACATCCAATTACACAGAACCGAAAGACAGATTCGATGTTGAAGGAAGTAAAGATCAATATACCTCATATGCCAGGATATGCCGTGATATGTTGCTGGGATTTGCACGCGTTTTGTCATCAAGAAATGCGAGTCGAACGACCAATCTGCGTGATGTGTTCCCGGGGTTTGCACGCATTTTGTTTAAGAAATGCCAGCCTGTATTTAGAACGAAATGCTGATTCAGTGTCAACGTTCTCATCGAAGGTGGCCAACATCTCAAGTTGGCAAGACCAAAAAGCACGCTGAACAGCATGGTTTGTTATCTAATTCAAGAAAGAAGATGAAGGATGATGAACCCTTGCTGTGGTACATATGATAATAGATGTATATAAGGCAAGATCCTGGGAAGTTGGCGTAAGTTTCTCTGCGCTTGAACTTACTCTGCGAATCAAGCGCTAAGAAGTGATAGATTAACGGACATTAAAAATGCAAACTGAGCTTGGAATGGGTCTCGAGGCAACTGTCGACTTGCTGCTTCCTTCAGATACGCCCTTCCGCCTTCCCTTAAATCTTTTTAATTTCAAAATTCAATCTGTTTCCTTTGCCATTTGTTGGTCGGTCATACCTCTTTACCTACACTTCTTGCTTCCCATGCACACTACGTAATCATCACGCACTTCCCCAGTCTTGTTAGTTCACACCGATTTTGCAGGTTTGCTTCACAACCACCTCTTCCTTGTCTATGCGTGTGTAGCCAGTAGCTAGCGAGTGCTTGTTTGCTCATGCTCTCCTTTGCTCATGCTCTCCTTCATCCTCTCAAAATATGTTTGTTAAAGAATCTCACATGCATGCTTTTTGGAGTAGGGGTATGTGGTGGAAAGTTAGTAGCTCCTCGACGATTTTTGCATCTCTCCCACCTCAAGTAATGCCATCCTCGACAACAAAGGGAACCTAATGACGTTTTATACAGTCATTGGCAATTGGTAAGGGCAGTAGTAATACAGTGCATCTGGAAATACAGAAATGCAATGATCGTTAACATATGTCATAGTAGAGTTCCACTTCAGGAAAAAGTATTAATGGAACTAAGTAGCTACCTCGTGCATAGTTGCTTTTGTCTTATATAATGGTCTCTCTCTTTTTTGGAACGTAGCACCACTCCCAAAATATTTTTAAAAAGAGTTTAAATCAAGCCACATTTCCTTTTCTGCAAGCTTTTACGTGAATGGCTTGCATGTCATGACATCTCAAGGACCATCCTTAACATCAAAGACCAAGTCCTTGCTTGTAAGATGCTTTGTATAATCTCTATTTGCGAGATGCTACATATAGACGCTCTTAAAAGGACAGGCACACTCCAAAAGTTATACGTTTGCGTCATGCTTAAAGGTAGCATCTTGATCTAAAGTGGCTTCCCTAAAGTTGCAATTCATTTTAAAAGGCTATATGCATACTATAAAAGAAAGGAACCATCTCAATGAAGGTGCCTTCCTAAAGTTGCAACTTTAAAACATGTATACCCATACTACAAAGACATGACCTCTTCTACATATCTTCAAGAGAGGGCCTAGTCTCAATATTATTTAAGCAAAGGCCCTCTCAATGATAGGGACTTTATACCTACATGTTCACAATAAGGATCTCTCTCTCTCTCTCTCTCTCTCTCTCTCTCTCTCTCTCTCTCTCTCTCTCTCTCTCTCTTTCTCTCTCTCACGCATGTGCACGTGCATGCACATGCACGCACACGCGCACACACATACACACACACACATAGAGAGATCTATGTGTGTGTGTATGTGTGTGCGTGTGTGCATGCACGTGCACATGTGTGCATGCGTGAGATCTCTATCTTTATCTCTCTCTTACGCACACATGTGCATGCACATGCGCACACGCACACGCACGCGCACACACAGAGATCTGTGTGTGTGCATGCGAGAGAGAGAGAGAGAGAGAGAGAGAGAGAGAGAGAGAGAGAGAGAGAGACTCACGCACGCCTGCGAGAGAGTGGAAAACACAATGATCATTGTTACTGAATTGCATCCAAGCAACACAAGCATTTTAACCTATAGCTACAAGTGAGCATATGGAGTACTAATATCATAACAAGAGGTTTTAATCATACATGCAAGCATTACTAATACAAAATCAAGGGAGGCATTATGTGGTGTCTTACCCATTGACTTTAACATCGTCGAAAGCATTACCAATAAAAAATCAAGGGAGACATAAAGGTGCAAATAAAAATTAAGAGTTCATGACATATACAAAAGCATAGCTATTGTTGAATAAGCTATATTACCAGCACATTAAATGATCGAAGAACACAAACTCACTCTCATGAAAAGTCAACAAAATTATGAATTAAAAAAGAGAGTATTATTGACAGGCATTGCTATTAATAACATCACAACTCTAAAAAGGTATTACATGATTGCATGCCTTCATGTGCACTTCTGTAGCTTGGTGATACCTTGTTTTTGGCTTAGGTAAAGTATGTCCATTGATATGTAGAAGTTTTCCCACAACAATAGATGCTTACTCCCCTCAACTCCAAGGCCTCCTTGAATGCACTCAGTGTGACCGAGAGAATTTGTGTTGGTCAACCCATGGCAGTCTCAACCCTCTACCCCATGAAAAATTCCCCATTGTAGATTCAAAAGTATTGACACGTAACCAGAGTTTGGCTCAAAAGGTGTTACGGAAATTATATTTATGATATATCTTGCTTTGGATATTATTATTTTTAGTCAAGTGTGAATATGGCAAAGTACTCCATAGGAGCGCACCGGACGCGGCGGGGGTCCTAGTGGATACTTTGTGTGGTTAGTTGGGGATGCCTGACTAGCTTGTGTTTTGCCATGCTAGATGATCAATATTGTGGGTGATTCCATGTTAATACTGATGTCACTAGCATTATTGGTGTTGTGCTTGATTATTGTGCTTTGAGCATGGTTATGTTGGGATCGATTGATTTGGTGATTCGTTCAATCGATTGTTAATAACTAATGTAATTGGTGGCTTGAGGACAGGTGATGGAACTCATAGCGAGGATTGGAGTTAGTGCGAGGGTACCGATCGAGGTATCGCACATCGCATTATATATGGCCATGGGCCAATTTTGTATTTGTTTAATTATTGCAAGTTTGAGCAATATATTTTGTTGAGGACATAATTCATTTTGGGCCCTAAGATGGCTATGTAAAGCAAATCCCTCATTTTTGGATGTGAGGGATAATTTTGGCTCCTTGGTGCTTTTATGAAATATCATAAATACTCTAGATGAGGAAGTGTGAGCCACTCATCTAGGGGGGGGATATTGTACCCATTCTACTGTCGCTTCAATGGTGTGATTGTGTTCTTCTCCTCCGATTGATTAGGTGGTGAATTTGTGTGAAAAGAATTACCTTTTGGTTTCAGTGGTATCAGAGCTTTGGTCATGCTCTTGTGAAGAAAAGAAAGTTTGAAGCTTCCTCGTGTGGATTCAAAAAGAAAGCCCACAGAAAGAAAGAAAGAAAGAAAAAGATCACGAAGCTTTTAGCATGTATCTTGTTGCAAAAGGGAACCGGCCTATAGCACTGCGGTGATAAAAGAGCTACCATCACGAATCGCACAATCCACCGCCCTTCAGAGGGTCACCGTCTCGTATGTGCAGACTCTAGAGCCAGAGGACCAGAGTACTTGGAATGCACTGGCTCACTGAGCACTGTAGTGAGCATTCCGACGGCTGCGCACCCATCAATACCTCCGTGCGCCCACCTACAACCCGCAATAGTTTAGAGGAGCCTAGAGCCCTCCACAGTCTGTAGCTCTTCTTGTGCAGCTCCTCGGTTAGCCGCAGAGTCGCCTTGGGACTCGAGGTTCTCTTGGTCTGCGTGTGCCCATCTGCATCTTCAAAAAAAAAAAAACCGCGCCAGCCAACGTTCGTGCAGTCAGCAGCTTCTAGAGATCATGGGACTTAGGAGTTTCTTCTGCTCGAGTCCATTCGTAGAGTGCGGAGTGCTAGCTGTTTTCATATATATATATATATATATATATATATCACCTCTGAGTCGGTGCGTAGAGCAGACAAGCATTTAAGTAGTCCCATAATCTCTTGGCCTCCGTGTCCTACTCCTCTATCCGCACACCCATGTCAATGAAGTTTTAAATCATCGCCTCTCTACCCAATTATCGCTCTGTGATTTTCACACTTAGGAGCAGCCTCTGTGAGCAATTTTACGTGTGCAACATTTTTCTTTTTCAAATCAAAGTTTTCCTTTGACCATATATATGGAGCAAGGGTAAAGGACCTAAGGTTCAAAAATGCCTCTAAGGAATTTAAAAAAAAAAAAAAAAAAAAAAAAGGAGAAGAGGAAATTCAACAAGACGATCGGAGCTCGACAAGGCGAAGACCATTGCCAAATCTGAGAAGCTCGAATCAAGAAGGCGATTGGAACCACGAATCACCGAGCAATTAATTGGAAATCAATCGAGCGCAAGAGCAAAGACGACTACGAGTGACATCATCGATCACATATCTCCCACTCTAGTCTTTTCTACCTCCGATCAAAGAGCGAGATAAGTGATTTCTTTTGCTTTATATTTCATACACTTAGTATCTTCTGCCATCCATTTCTTGCCATACACTCGAAACACAATTTTTCATCCGTTTAATTCTCATACACTTAGTATCTTTATTTTTCTCCGCTCCGCTTTATTTGTACTTATCGCAATATCATGGCACATCAGCCACAACCACCCACGCTCCAAGAGCAGTTAGACGCACTTCAAGCACAGTTGGCCGATGAGCGTGAGCATAGGGAGAGATTGGAAAAGAAAATCAATGGTAAGGAAAGGAAGAGACATTCATCTGACGATGATTCTGACGATGATACTATTATCAGGACAGTCAAAGCCACACTGAGAGCACAAAATTCGAGGAAGAAGAGTAAGATAAGTAGAAAAGCTTTCTCATTTCAAAATTTTGATGGAAAGAAAAGCACGCACTGTCTTGTCTTGGATCAGTTAGCTAGATGATTATTTTTCCGGGGAGAAATTCTCTGAAAAAGATAAGATTAAATGTGCTGCAAATCATTGAGTAGAGATGCTGTACTTTGGTGGAACATCACTAAACACAGTAAAAGGCAACCAAAATCTTGGAAGTCTTTTCAAAAGCTTATCAAGCGAGATTTCCTTCCCTCACATTTCAAAGCAAAAGCTAGACAACAATGGGACACTTTTAGGCAGTTCGATAAGGAAACGATCTCTACATATATTGATAGATTTTGGTAAACGTTGATCCAATTACAGTCTTTAGAGAAAATTAATGAGCGAGATCAACGAAGGAAGTTTGTGGCAGGTCTAAAGTCTAAGTTGAGAGCCGAGATTTACATGTTTCATCCTCGCTCATTGAGCTCAACAATTTCTCTTGCAATGTTCATTGTGAAAGAAAGAATGGGATTGCAAAAGAAGGAAAAGATCTGGAATGGCATGTACCCTTTCATAAGAAAAAGAGATTTGATAAAAAGCCCTTCTTTAAATCTAAAAATGGTTTTGTATCACAGAAGACAGATTCTTCTTCGAAGCCGAATGGTGGGACTTTTCCGAAGAAAGAGATAAGGTGTTTCAAATGCAACAAGCTAGGACACATAGCCACTGAGTGTCCTGAAAGAAAGAAGACCCTGATGGCGAAAGTGCACATGATTGAGGACGAAGCAGCCAAGCAAGAGGGAGGTAAGTATAATTGTCATGCTCTTCTAAAGATGAAAGGTTTCAGCTTGAGTACAGGTGATGGAACTCATAGCGAGGATTGGAGTTAGTGCGAGGGTGCCGATCGAGGTGTCGCACAGCGCATTATATATGGCCATGGGCCAATTTTGTATTTGTTTAATTATTGCAAGGTTGAGCAATATATTTTGTTGAGGACATAATTCATTTTGGGCCCAAAGATGGCTATGTAAAGCAAATTCCTCATTTTTGGATGGGAGGGATAATTTTGGCGGGTTGGTGCTTTTATGAAATATCATAAATACTCTAGATGAGGAAGGGTGAGCCAGGCATGTAGGGGGGGAGATTGTACCCATTCTGCTATCGCTTCCATGGTGTGATTGTGTTCTATTTCTCAATTGATTAGGTGGTGAATTTGTGTGGAAAGAATTACCTTTTGGTTTCAAAAGGAAGGGCAAGGATAGCAAAGGGGCAACGACTGGGACGAGTAAAGCCCAAGACAGAGTGCCAGCGTGGCAAGAACAGACTGAGAGGAGTGAAGGTGACAACATCTGCCTTCTTACAATGCGCTCGTGCTTTTCGTTACTTGCCAGCTTCCCTTTTCCCCTCCTTCCTTCTTCAGCTATGGCTTCCCTCAGCTCCTCCTCCCATCTCCCCCTTTCTCCTCCTCTCCATTGAATCCTTCCACACCTCCAGAGAATTCGAGCTCAGACTACAAATCTAGCAAATTTTCCCGCTTTCGAATCGTCCCTCCCTCTTTCAGAAACTGCGGAGCTACAGTGCTTGTTCCTGCG
The DNA here is from genome assembly GCF_047967505.1 of Dipteris shenzhenensis. Lineage (NCBI taxonomy): Eukaryota > Viridiplantae > Streptophyta > Polypodiopsida > Gleicheniales > Dipteridaceae > Dipteris > Dipteris shenzhenensis. Next base: position 9,258,715 of record NC_141627.1, on the reverse strand, counting down.
TGAGCGGATGCATTGCGGTTACCTGTTGCAGAGGATTCGCGCTTCGCTCAGCTCCTCCTTCTTGCGGTGTCGCATTTGCTTTCGCAGCAGGCAATGCTCGCCGAACGCCGCTCTCATTGCCCCATAGACTTGGCCAGCGTCGTCGCGGACCAAGGTATCGGCAGCAGAAGTCTGACGAGTGAGTGATTCGTCGACTTCACGCGAACCAGCGAAATCAGTTTTCAACAAGGGATTTTCGTGTTCGTGTCATTCCTTTTTCGCTCTCGAAACGGTGCTGCAAGATTTGGATATCTCATAACGCATAGTTGCATGTGCGCAACGGCGCATGATTTCCTCTCTCTGAGTAACGTGTATGATCGCTCTGCAGCTCCTGGCCCTGAGTTCGATGGAGGGCCAAAATAAAACCGCTGCGTACGATTGCATGCGCGGTACCCATGCTCCGGAAGAAGAAGTGTGCAAAACCAAGGATGAACAACTTGTCGATTGCATCGACGGCGACACTATGCTAGAGGATGTTGAAGCTAACGGCTCAGACCAAGATTGGGTTGAAGAAGAAGAGGCCAAAAGGCCTCTTTTGTCAGGAAACGCAGCTTCAATTTCTCCATTTAAATTAGACCAGCGTCTGGCATCTTTGGATGTCTTCAGGGGCTTAACTGTTGGGGTAACCATTCTCGTGCAACCGCCGCTTCCATTCTGTATCTTGTCGAGTTCTTTATATTGTTATAACAATTGGAACGGATGCATCCTTTTGGATATCTTGCTGTCACGATTTTAATCCAGAATGTTGAAAATAGACGGACAGTTTCAATTCGATACCTTTCCCAGGTGGTGGTTTTCAATTATCTCGTGTCATTAATTATTGGTCTTACCATGCTGCTTGTGTCTTTCGAACATTTTACTCCACTTCCCCACCATTTAAAGGCCCTCAGATCTCCTTTAAGAGCCTAGCTTACGATATTCGTTCCTCTCCCCTGGCAGATAGTCCACTTAAGTTTGTCGTAGTGAGTTGCTTTGATCCGTAGATTGTTTATCCCATACGAACATGAGCTTTCCCTAATGCGTTGATGTGCTTCCCTCATCGAGTTTTTGATTGATAGCGTTCAATAGTGTCCATATTAAATCCGCGATAACCTACTGACCAGACCACGTGATAACAGGTACTTCACGCAATGCATGCTGGAGTCTTGTTTTGAAGCTTTCTGAACATGTCTTCTGTTGATCTGGCGTATTCAAATGTGGGAAGCATGTTTTCATAAAACCTTTCATAGTAGAATATTCTTCGAATACATCAATGCCCACTTTCAACCCGAAACTCAAAGCTCTGTTGATATGGTGTATTAAAATATGGGAATTGATGTTTTTATAAAGAAAAATTATGACGGAAGTCTTCAAGGTAAGGTAATCTATTTATCCTGTCAAAACTAAATTGCGCTTTCCCTGTTTTGCAGGCAATGATTCTTGTGGATTACTGTGGTGGGTTCTGGTCAGGAATAAATCATACACCATGGAATGGGATTTCGTTTGCAGATTTTGTGGTGCCTGCTTTCCTCTTCATTGTTGGGGTTTCTCTGGCTCTGACTCACAAGGTATGTGAGATTCATGCAACTCAATACATGGTCTTAACTAATACTTGCTGTATTTCTGGACATGCCATGGCCACACAGTGAAGCAACACCTTTAATCATTTGCTAGAGAACGTGGTACAGCCCATTTTTGAAGTTTCAAAAACTGGAATTGAAACAATGAAACGTGCATGTTTTCCACTTTTGGTATTATTTCATGCACCCACTCCTCCCTAGAGGTGTACATCAATGGCCATCCATGACACGGGGGACAATCTTGATTGCTTTGTCATGATGTCATGGTGCAGTTTGAAAGGCTGCACCAAGTTGTATGGGGTGGTACCGATGACTTACTGCAGATCATCTGTGATTAATAAACCTGCTTCCTCTCTACTTGTGACCAGTCCACTTCTGATAGATCTGGGCTCCTAAAAGGAGCTAAAGAGAACAAACTTGGTCGTGGGATCCTAAAAGTGGGACTGGAAACACTCGCGCAAGTTTGGTGAGTGCGGCATACTCTCTGCACAGTCGGGCCTACATGGATGGGCTCATCATGAAGGGGCTTGAGAAGAGAACTCCCAGGTAGATATAAGACGTGACAATATCCTGTGATGCGCTGTCAAACTTAAACTGCTCTCAATGTGTTGCTGCCTGAGATGTGTTGACCATCATAGACTTGGACGTGGGATCTTAAAAGTGGGACTGGAAACACTGTCACCCGAGTTTGGTGAGTGCGGCATACCCTTTGCTGAGTTGGGCCTGCATGGGATCAATTAATACACCAACATGTGCACAAGTTGCTTGGGATCACTAGGGATTAATTCCCCGAGCCCGATACACATACAAGGACTCCTGAAATTCCCGTGCCACCAAGGTCCAAGGTATTCATGCGTAAATTCAATTACGTTAGAATTCTCGTCCTCGTAATAAGAGAGTATAGCCACATCATTTACATATAATAGAATCGGGACAAGGGATCCAGGTAAGAGTGAGCCTGTGCCACCTAGTGTCACAATGAATGGCTCAAGCTCTTTAATCTACAGTGACATCCTTGCTTGATCCCAATAGTACTCATGACCTCACAAGCAGTTGTAGCTTGAATGAAGAGATCTTGGACTACCTTTTGATTAGCCTTCTCCTTTAGTGCTAGCCTTCATCATGGCTGAGTCTGCCCTTCACCTCCGGAGTGTCGATAGAAACTCAGTACGAAGACTTTGTATAAATGGATGCTTAAGTATGTGTGGGTGTGTGGATTTGTATGTGTGAGAGCATATTTTTTATACTATGGTCTACACCCACTGTTGGGCGTTGATGACGTCAGTGGGGATGTCATAGTAGCTAGTCCTTGCTATGCATGATGGAGTTTATGGTTTTCAACCTTGTGAGTGACTATCATGAGATTGAAACTGCACTATGTTGTGTTTTTAAAGGATGAGTTTGGGAATGTTCCTGGATTCATCTAGGTATATGTACTCATGACCTCATGTGTCTATGCAACCATTGTTCAAAATCTGCCCGATACCCGAACACAGAGAGTCATGATCGTCCAAATAATATCCTTTTCGAACCCTAAATCCTATAGAGGTTGAATAGTTTACCTTGTTGCATTGTGTTGAAACCCTTGTGGAAATCTACAAAGCAATAATAGATTCTCTCTCTCTGTGCCCTAGCCTCCTCAATGACTCCTTCCAAGGTGACATTGTAGTCTAGACGCCTGCTTATACAAAGGCTCTGGCTCTGCAAACAGACTAACCTGAGTCTCGAGCAACAAGGCTTAAAACTTGGATATGATAGGCCCGATCATAATGGTCCTGTAGTTTTATGGGCTCATTGGATCCCATAGCTTATGGATTGGGACGATGGTATCATGAGTCCGCGTGTGAGGAAAACTAGTGTGAACCGTTTCATTAAATAGAGAGAGAATTACAAGAAGAGAGGCAATGGCGAGTGGGAGAAGGTGGTGTATGAGTGGAGAATCGACTACATTGGATTTAGAAGATATAAGCATGCAAGGTAGCTTTGATTTCATTAAGCAGCCTATAATGTTTTACACAAAAAACTAATAATTTGTAACGTGTGTCATTAGTCGATACCACATATGGGTATCTAAGCAACAAATGACGTGGCTTTAATTTGCAAGTAAAATGTTTTTGTGAGCTCGCTTGCGTCCCATAAAGTAGATGAAAATCATAGTGACTCATGATCCCAACTTCACTCCCTTGAGACATTTTACAAGACATTATTCACACCTCATGGCTTTTTGGGGTAGGATTAGGGGCTCCTCGCACGCCATAGTGGTGAGGAGAGCTGCTTTCATGAGAGAGCGGGACCAAGGACCTTCATGGCATTTCCACTCTCTAGTTGGTTAAGATAGCCTAGTTTTTCTATGTGCATGATTTTGTATGGGCCTCTCGTAAGATTGTATTTTGGTTTCTTGTATTTTGTTCATACATAATAGAAGTTCATGTTTTTAACAAAAAGAAACTTCCCCCTCCAATTCAATGGGGAGAATTATGAGGTGGGATTGTGATGGTATGAACAAGCAAGAACTCTTGCTCAAGCACCTGAGAATTTTTTTGAAATAAAGGAGATTTTTTGAGGTTAGGGAAGGTTGATGCTATCTTCCAAGCATGGTTTAGCTTGGTGATCACTATGCAAAATGATGATAAAGTCATAGGTGCTGGTGGAAGCCATCGTAAGGCCCGGTTTAGGTTTGCCGAAGAAACTTGCAGTCTTTTCATTATGAATATTTTGTGGCTCTACATATTCTAGAGATAAATTTGATACCTACGTATACACATACATGTATTTGTGTGAGATGACACATGCATCAAGCCTACATGCACTCATGCATATGTTCATACATCATACGCACAATTTCAAACCCTCCTCTCTCTCTCTCTCTCACACACACACACACACACGTGCATGCGCACACACTTTTTTTTTTAGTGAAAACTTTTGATTGATTATATTACAAGAGTAGCGACCTCAAAATGATGCAACTGAGATTACATCAGCTGAAAATCTCAGTGTATGCTAGATATACATCATGATCTATGCAGCGCGTCTGCAAGCAATCGAAGAAGGATTGTTGCAAAGAACGCTTAAAAAAGCCAAACAAGGAAAATATAGGATCACCAAAGACTTTACAGTTCCTGTCTGTCCATAAAGTCCAGAGTGCCAATAGCGAACCCAAACAAAGAAAAGATGAAACTCTGGTCTGGGTGGATGAAAACCAAAGAGCCCGAAAGACTTTCCAAAAGGAACAGTCGGGAATCTCGCTCGTAGGCACTGCCGAAGAAGATCAATGAACTCACGAGAACATGGACAAAACCAGAATAAATGAGGCACAGTCTCCTGAGAACTTAAACATCTGTGGCAACAAGCGGGAGCAATGTGTCTACGAGCCAACATTTGTCCAGATGGAAAAATGCCCAAAAGCACTTGCCAGAAGAAAACCTACTTCCGAAGAGGAGATTTGTAGGCCCAAAGTTGCTGTAATCTCTTTCTCCACCACTTGGGTGGGCGATGCATTCGCCAAATAGAATTGCCTTTCTCTGAAACCCAAGGTTGAGGCAAAAGGATTTTATACAATGCAGGCACCGTAATCTGAGATAGCCTCAAAGGGCAAGAAGAGGACCCTTGGGAAGTCAAAGCCAATCCTCCAACCTGTCCCGAAGTTCCAAAGGAGGAATTGGAACAAAAGGCGAAAGTATATAAGCAATTTGTTGCCACAAAACATGATAATGAGAGATTAAGCCATATCGTGTAGCTGCCAGAGAAAAAGGTAGCACAGAGCCATCATCATGAGTAACATCAGCAATAGAAGTGATGCCCTTAAAAGAAACAAAGTAGGAACGGCGAGGTTTTTGTAAAGTGAGTGGAGACGGATTGTCGACCAGTGAATGCTTTCAGCTCGCAAAGAATTACCCAGTAAAGACTGTCGACCATGCCATTCCAGATGAGAGGACTTGCTTCCAATCAAGAAGCAAATTGGAGACCAAAGGGCAGCCAGGTAAAGTGCCATCGATGCGACCAAATAAGAAATCCCAGTAATTGATTTGCCAGTGACCAAAGGTAGAAATAATGATATGTGTGACTAGAGATCTAATCATAGGAGCCTAAGGATGATCACCTTGCAGAAATTGCAGCAACATTTTTCCCCTGTGAGCAAGGATATGCACCTGGATATTCGTGACGTTCAAACCACCATGCATCTTAGGGGAACAAAGTTGATGCACTGAAAGCAGCCTGAGAGTTTTTCTACCATGTTTGGAACGCTAGAAGATTTCCATAATGGTAGACATGAAAGAAGCATGATCTGCCTTGGTGAATAGGATCAAAGGCAAATAAAATTGAATATAAGCCACAAGGATGGACTGTACTAAATGAAGCCGAACATGCAAAGGCCAGGTTGCCAATTTTCAATACTCTAGCTTTTTCCGAAGCTTGACCATCACCCAATCAGTTTGTTGACGACAAGTGAGACCCCAACCAAAAGGGTAACCAAGATGACAAACAATTTGAGTGGGTGGAATGATTTCCCCGGGCCACAAAAGACTATGCCAGTCTTTAGAATGCAATGGGAGCAGCTTAGACTTTTGAAAATTTACGTGAAGACCAGCTGCCAAACCATAAACAGAGAGAGCCTGCATCAAAGCAGAAAGATCATTCTGCGTATTCTTCGGGGTAAAGAAAGAATCATCAACATAGGCTTGAGCAACCATGTTGCGATTTGCATCCAATTCCAAACCATGAAGGGAGCATGTAGCCACGAGATGATCAATATATTGCAGCATAGGATGGGTAGCGCGCACGCATATACATTTTTTTAAATAAAAAAAGTGAAAACTCTGAATGCTTTATATTACAAGATAGCTATCTAGAAAAAAACTAGCAAGCCGAAATAATACATCACGCGAAAATGTCCATGTAGGACAAATATACATCCTAATCTATGCACACACACACCTTTTTTTAGTCAAGTCTTTGAGTGCTTTATATTACAAGAGAGCTATCCAGGAAAAAAACTGGTAAGCTGAAATAGTACATCAAGCGAAAATGTCCATGTAGGACAAATATACATTCTGATCTATGCAGTGAGTTTGCAAACAATCGAAGAGCGATTGCTGCAAAGAACGACGGAAGAAAACAAAAGTAGAAAAGACAGGATCACCAAAGACTCCGTGATTCCTAGCGCTTTCCAGAGAGTCCAGAGTGCCTAGTAGTAGCGAACCCAAGTAAATAACAAATCAAAGTCTGACCATTTAGGATAGATCCCAAACAACCAGAAATGCTTGCCAAAAATAGCCTGAGAAAATCTCAATCTCAATTTGTGGCGAAGGATGCCCATGAAATTATCTCTTAGAGCAATGCCAAAAGATATGAGATACAGATTCTCTGAGAGCTAAATATAGGATCGATGAATAGAAAGAGAGAGTGCAGGTTGCAAAGAGTCGATAGAGTCTGTCGTCACATCAACTAGGATAATGAAAATAGAGAGTACAAGGTACTTGTATATAGACCTAGGACTAAGTGTCCTATGTGGCCTAAAAGGCACTAACACTACAAGTGCCTATATTTATGCCTACAAGGCACATACCATGGCCTATAGGGCATCACTAGAACCACCAGGAGTTCACCTACAAACCCCCTCTCCATGGGATGGGCTGAAGTACTCTGGAAACATCTCAGAATACCTAGTATTTTCTGGTCATGAAAATAAGATGCTACAATTACATCAACTGAAAATTTCAGTATATGCCAAAAAGACCTCATGATCTATGCAGCGGGTCTGCAAGCAATCAAAGAAAGATTGCTGCAGAGAACGCCTAAAAAAGCCAAACAAAGAGAAAGTAGGATCACCAAAGGCTTCACAATTCCTATATGTCCATAAAGTCCATAGTGCCCAGTAGCGAACCCAAACAGAACAGATGGGAATCTCGCTTGCAGGCGCTGTCGAAGCAGATCAGAAAACTCACGAGAGCACGGACAATGCCAAAACAAGTGCGGCACAGTCTCTGAAGAAGCAGAACATCTGTGGCAAAGTGCAGGAGCAATGTGTCGATGAGCTAATAGCTGTCCAGATGGAAACACTCCCAAAAGAACTCGACAAAAGAAAACCTGTTGCCGAAGCGGTACTTTATAGGTCCAAAGTTGTTGTAATATTTTCCTCCACCAGTTGGCTGGGCGATGCATTCGCCAAACAGAATCACCTCTCTTTGAAACCCAAGGTTGAGGCGCAAGGATTTTATACAATGAAAGTATAGTAATTTGAGATAGCCTCAAAGGACGAGAAGAGGACCCTGGAGAAGTCAAAGTCCAATCTTCCAGCCGGTCCTGGAGTTCCAAAGGAGGAATCGGAACAAAAGGCGAAAGCATAGAAGTAATGTGGCCACAAAGGATGATAATGAGAGCCCAATCCATATGTAATGGCTGCTAGAGAAAAGGGGAGCATAGTACCAGCATCATCTGTAACATCAGCAACTAAGGTGATGCCTTTAAACGAGACAAAGTAGGAACGTCGAGGTTCCTGTAAAGCCAAGGGAGGCTGAAAGACTTTCGACCAGTGAATGCTTTCAGCTCTCAAAGAATTCCCAAGCAAAGATTGCTGTCCATTCTATTCCAGATGAGAAAGAACATGCTTTCAGTCAAGAAGCAAGCGGGAGACAAAAGGGCAGCCAAGCAAAGTGCCATTAGTGGAGTCAAAAAAGAAATCCTAGTGATCGAGTTGCCAATGACCAAACGCAAAATAACTGATATGAGTGACCAGAGTCCTAATCACTAGAGCCCAAGGTTGATCTTCTTGTAGAAATTGCAGCAACATTTTCCCCGTGTGGACAAGAATATGCACATGAATATCCGTGATGTTCAATCCACCATGCATCTTGGTAGAACAAATGTGATGCATCGAAAGCAGCTTGAGACTTTTTCTGCCATGTTTGGATCGCCAAAAGATTTCCATAAAGATAGACATAAAAGATGTAAGATCTGCCTTAATGAACATGATCAATGGCAAGTAAAATTGAATATATGCCACAAGGATGGACTGCACTATTCGAAGACGAACGTGCAAAGGCCAGGTTGCCAGTTTCCAATACTCAAGCTTTTTCCGAAGCTTAGTCAAAACCCAATCAGTTTGTTGTCGGCGAGTGAGTTCCCACCCAAAGGGTAACCAAGATGACAAACAAACTGAGTGGGTGGAATGATATCCTTGGGCCATAATAGACTATGCCATTCTTTGGAATGCAAAGGGAGCAGCTTAGACTTTTGAAAATTAACATGAAGACCAGCTGCCAAACCATAAACAGAGAGGGCCTGCATCAAGGCACCAAGACCATGGGGCGTATTCTTCGGGGTAAAGAAAGAATCATCATCATAAGCTTAAGCAACCATGCTGCGATTAGCATCCAATTCCAAGCATGAAGTGATCCTGTAGCCACAAGATGATCAATATATTGCAGCATAGCATGAGTAGCAATGGCATACAGTAAAGCACTGAGAGGGCATCCCTATAGCATCATTTTCCCCTTATGAGCAAGGATATGCAAATGAAAGTTGAGAATATGCAACCCCCATGCATTGAAAGCAATCTCAAACTTTCCCGGCCATGTTTGGATCGCCAAATTAGTTTCCATAATGGCTGACATAAAGTAGGTAAGATCTCCCTTGCCAAACATGATCAAAGGTAGGTAAAACTGAATTTGCGGCTCCAAAATAGATTGAACTATCCTGAGGCGAACATGCAACATCCAAGTTTCTAATTAACGTGCACGTGCGCGTGCACACACACACGCACACATGCACGTGTACGTAATCCTAGATACACACCTCAAATAAGAAGGGCTACCCTAGACTCCAAATTTCTTACATGCTTGTAGTAGCAAAGCCCTTATTTGGGGGTGCTCCTTGTTATCAAGCTCAATGAAGTATTTTCTTTTTGTGAAATCTATTAAACTCATTAAATTAAATGGCCTAAATCATGGTTTCCCATTAAGAAGCATGGGCCAAGTTTATTTGAAGAAAAGATTTGCCAAGATGGTTTATGAAGCAGAAATCTATGAATATGAGTGGTGGATAGTTGTGTTGATTGATGAGATTAGTAAGGATGCTATGTTAGTCCATGCTATATACTACAACATTTGGTTTTTAGCTTTATGAGTTGGGTATATAAGAGTGAACACAAGCTTCTCATAAGTGTAGCAAATAGCCTTCTTTTTGTTGCTCATAATGGCTTACCTTGATTGTGTTTATAAAATGTCTTCAATTAACATCCAGTTTAATTATTGCTTGTTTTGTAGAAACTAAATGATAGAAGAATCGCTGCTTACAAGGTCAGCTTACGTGTTATAAAGCTCTTTGGTTTGGGCTTGATACTCCAAGGTACAAAGCATATGTTAATTCAAATTTCCTACAAAACGTATCTTTAACTATCTACTGTTGGTTATGACTTCTATCTCATAATCTAGAAATGCTCAAATGTGTGGCACATTGATAAATAATAAGCTCAAATAACTCAATGAAAAATGCTTTCATCTTTCCATGTCTATGTGGGGTGTGAGTTCTTTGTCGCTTGGTTTATAACAAATAGTGCAGTCAAATTGGAGCACTTCCATGATCAAGCTAGTGCTCAAAATCTGATAATGTGTGCATCTTTTACTACATGGATGGACTTGTATATAACATCATCACTATTGGTCAATGTATGGTTTTATCGTTTGCATACTTCAATCTTTGTTTTTGAACTTAATTGAAGGAACTTTACTTGTTTGTGTAGGAGGTTTTCTACATGGCGTGAAAGATTTAAGTTATGGGGTGGATATACGATTTCTGCGCATTATGGGTGTTCTGCAGGTTTTTTTCTTAGCTCTCAACTCCTTAAATTCTTTCAAGTGAAATCATGTAATTTCTTTAAAATTTATATAAGTTTATCCCCTCTAGATTAAGAGGTAAATAGACTTTTGACCTGGAGTGTGAGTAGGGAAAAGCTTTACTTATCTTCACTGATCCTCTCTGATTGGGCCATGTATAGTTGATGAATCGACCATACATGATCATTTGGAGGCTTATGGTTTAGAGTGAGAGAAGAAAGACACGGACTATATCGATTGTATTAAGTATATGTACTACCTTTTTCCTTTCATCAATGTACTCCTCACCCATTTTGTCATCTTATTCTCCTCTTCTTACTCTCCATCTGCTCCCTTTTTGGTGGATGTGCTCACCTATTCGCCTTCTTGTTCTCCATATGACTCTGTTATTGGTTGATTTCTCTCCATCGTAACGTAGCCTCATCCAAAGCGGTTGGAATAGTCAAGGAGTCACTCTTGTTGCACAAGTCCTATTCCCTTGTACTCTCCCTTGGAATTTCAATGTATCCTAGCTTCTTAATTCTCTGAAGTGCAATATTGACTGCTTGACATGTCATCAAGCCACTCTTTAATATATTTCCCTTGCCAAGCCACTTGGCTCCACCTTCAGCTTACATGCTTCCGTGGTAAGCCACAGTAAGTGCATCCACCCAACTAACAAGCCTTTGATTGCTGCAATTCAATCACAGCTTGAACCAGCATATTACTTTGCGAATCAATTGCAGCCATAAGGAGGCAGCAAACCTGTACGAAATTGCCTTGGAGACTCAAGCAAGTCCTCCACTTTATTGGGACAGCAGATAGTTGTTGCGGATTACCACAAAGCTTTAGCAGGCCCTGAAGAGCTAGAAGCAGAATTCAAAGCTGTTTGGCTGCTGGAGAAGCCTTGTTGAAGTGCCATTTGGAGCAGCTATGTCCTTGTCCACAGTAACCGTATCGGACTGTTTTGGCCTATGCACAGCCTCTCTCTTCCTCTTTTTTCTTCGGTAACTGCCTTTGCGCAGTACATCAGTCCACTCTCTTGCTGTCTTTCACGAATTGACTCTCTTTCTGTACTCTTCATCCCCCTCCAATGGCTGAAGAATCTTGCACGCATGAGGAGGCTACAAGTAGCATACCTCCCCTTGAATGATGAGATAGATTTTGGAGTAGAGAATCTCGTGGCGAAAGATCAACAAGTAGTAAACTACTTCGACAAGCAGTTGAAGGACTTGAAGGAGATGTTGACAGCCCAAGATCAAACCGTAGTGGTGCTACAAGCCTCAGTCACATGCTTGGTAGCAGGGACAGGGTGAACTATTCCAGCAGCACCTTCTTTCACCCCCCGAAACCTTCACGGGTGAGAAGAAGGAACACTATACCGAGTGTGTCGATTCTTGGTTGAAGCTGTGGCAGGTGCACTTTTCTTTCCATCCTTCTTCTAATTCCTTAAAGATCCAGATGGCACAGGGGATGTTTGAGGGGGAAGCATTATCTTGGTGGAGGGAGTTGAATGAAAAACCGGTAACTTGGACTAATTTCGAAAAAATGTATTGGGAGGAGTTCGAACCATGAACCGGCCTTCAATAAAATTAAAGGGCAATAAAACTAACAAGTAACCAGTCAACACTGTCACTTTAACAATTCAGCAAAAGTATAACCAACAGATTGGGAGCTGCCCTTGCACCAAGACAAAGACACAGATTGGTCCCAAACCGACTGGCATGGCGTCGATGGGCGGTTCTAGTGATGATGTAGCCTCAGGCTCTGGTGCCGATCTTTCCTCAGGTTCTGGTGCCGATCTTGCCTCGGGCTCTGGTTGTTGGAGATATATTGGTTGCAGTTGTGCACCGAGTTGTAGCATCTCATGGGGCAATTCCTCAATCCCGATCTCGAGAATAGGTATTTCTTCTAAGGCATCTGCACTTATCAATGTGATAGTAGGAGAAGTTGGTGACGGCTGCCATACTGGTGAGAAGCAGTAGTACAAGCAACGGCAATCCTACAGACCTACTATAACTCCCTGACATCCGCACATGCTCAACATACGATATGTCTTTAATTAAGTGAGAGGCCCAGAATTCCAAGCTACATAAAGGAGACATTCCCTCTTACAACTAGGGCATTCTACATCCCATTGGGCATCCACATACCCTGCATAGCCTATACTGTTCACTGTTCTCACCACTCTTGGCAGTAGGTCTCCATCCCTAATCCAGGAAGTTTGCACACAACCCGGAACTGTCACTAGTGACCACACTTGGCCACACAGTTCCCCATAGCTATTACTAGTACCCCAAAAGTTAACCATCTGCTCAAAGCAGAAAAAGAAAGCATACATAAGCTTTCTCCACTGTTCAAGACTGCCATGACTAATAGTCTCTTACCCTAGGGGTCACACCTATCCTAATACATCAACTTGTTTCCCATAAGAGAACTCGCATCACAACACAGCAAACACTATGGCAGTCACACCTGTACTAACCCTCTCAGGGTTCCAGTGATAATTCCAATTCCAAGTATGGATTCCCGACCCCAGCCTACTCAGCAATGAGGATGTACTCAAGATGTGCCCTCTGCCTAGCTATCACTGCCCGCATGTGACCCATCTCCTAGAGAAACCAAGAATATATTCCCACACGGAACATGTTACCTGCTCAGTAGGCATCAATATTCCAAACATTAGTCCTGCGGGGCTCTGCTGTCACCCCCATGTGACCATAGGCATCCATTCTTAGTGCAGACACCTGCATTTAACCTGAGAGTGTTTACTAGCAGCCCAAACAAGGCCACATGCTTTTGAGACAATCACAAGTGTCCACTGACTCACTGAAATACCCAAGCAATGGGTGAAAGCATAACTGAACTACCCCCGGTGCTCAGAAGCACGAACAACCTCTGCAAGCATTCATTGTGATCATTCTGCCAAGCAAGTTTCTTAAAAAACCAACCCAATGCTCACGAGCAAACACAAGAGAGCATGTGCGAACCCTTTACTAGCCTAGAGTTCATCCCCCGAGCCCATGCACAACTCCTTGCTAGCTTTTTGTTCACATGGCTACGTAGCTAGCTACACCAAGCACCCTAGACCCAAATGCATGTACATGCAGCCCAAAGTCTCTACAAATAGCTCACATGAGCTGAGTAATAGGCCAACACCAGCCCCTTCTCAAGCCGGTACAAACTTTACGGCAGACTTGTGCATAAGAATTCAGTTTTTGTCAAGAAAGCCACGAGAATGCATTCAGCAACAGCCAATAGCAACGTATGCACATTGTAGGAGTCCGTGTTGCCATCCGTACCTTGACAGCCGTACATTGACAGCTGTCCGTACAGCTCTCCGCATTCCGTACAAGCTGTATGGACTGCTCTGTACAGCCCGTATGCCTTCAGCAGATCTGTATCAGCAGGCCCGTACAGCCGTACGTCTTCACTTTGGGGGCTTTTGTTCCATCGTACGGCCCCTAGCAACGCTGCATTCGTTGGCACGAACTCCCGCAGGCTCTTCCTTTTTCCCTTGTGATCTCCTGTTTTGCCATTTTTCTTCACGAAGGCCTTCCAAGGATTTCCTTTCCAAAAGGGTTTGCATGGGCATGCCACGTGGCACCCATGCCTTAGGTTGTCCCCAAGGGCTTTCATTTGCCCCTAGGCCCCCTCTAGTGAGGCCTTTTTAAAAGCCCCACCAATGACCAACTTCATTTCTAAGGTACTTTGGGCCCCTCTTGGCCCTAAACATTTCATTTGTCCCCAAGCCACAACTTCCTAGGGGGAAACTAGCACACCCTCATCTCGAGCCATCGCCAACTTGATTCCCAGAGTTGGGCCCACATGCGAGTTACCAAAAACTCACGCCCTCGTGACAAGTTCCTTCAACCCGAGGATGAATTTGATCTCCTCAACAAAGTTCACATACCCGAACATGGATAAGATGCCATTCGACACTTATTTGCAAATATTTAGGGACCTACGGTCCAAGGCCTCGTATATGGTTCCTACCACTTTATGTGAAGTATAACTCTAGGTTTGGGCACCACTTTCAATATTTTGATAGTATCTTGATCATCATTGATATCATGCCTCGAGTGAATATTACGCAAAATCAACCTATTGTAAATGGAGTCTCCATTCTCAAATTCTGCTACCACCACTCATAAAGACTCAATTTGAACTCTATGTGCAACACTACCTCTTGATCGTATACTAGTAGGACCGACCTATAGCTTTTGAGAGTAAAGAGCTAGATGATACCCAGGTTTGGTACCGACTTAGGAGAACAAATTATATGTGGTTATATACGCTTGAAAACTTGGAGACATTATCTATATGGAGCCAAGTTGTTGTATTGATGGACCATGAATTTATTAAATATATATGCACTATCAGGTGGTACTCTTGTACTACTAGATGGTTCTGTTGCTGCTCAATGACGTCCCCTCCCCCTCCCCCTCCCCCGGTGTTAGTTATCCTTAGACCTACCCACCCTTTGCTTGACATAGCAGGAGGTCCACAGAGTCATTTGGGATGATTTGTGGTAGCTCTATATTTTGTAGACTTGGTTGTCCCATACTCAATGTCATGTCAACAAGCTTGTAGTTTTTACAGATAGTAGTTTCTTCATCTGAGCAATGATGAGTTTATCCATTAAAATTGCCTTTTAATAGACATATAAAACACATACTTTTTTTTGTGAAAACTTTGAATGCTTTATATCACAAGATAGCTATCCCAGAAACCTGGTAAGCCGAAAGGTTACATCAAGAGAAAATCTCCGTGTAGGACAAATATACATCATGATCTATGTAGTGAGTTTGCAGACATCGAAGAGCGATTGCTGCAAAGAACGACGGAAGAAAACAAAAGTGGAAAAAAATGGATCACCAGAGGATACATCCCAAACAGTCAGAAAAGTTTGCCAAAAGATGCCCGAGGAAAATCTCAGTCTCAATCTCTTCCGAAGGATGCCCAAGAAGCTCCGTGTCTCGGGGAGTGCCAAAAAATATTAGATATAGATTTTCTCGGAGCTAAACACCTACGACAAATAGCTGAAGCAACACGTCTGCATGATAAAAGCTGTCCAGACGGAACAACCCCCAACAAAACATGCCATGGTTGCACGTGCTACTTGTTGCAACTCCTACATGCATGTTCTACATGCAAGTCTTCTACGTGCGATTCCTACATGCATGTTCTACATACGAGTTCTACATGCAACATGCAACCAAGGATGATTTTTTTGCATTGGTTTCATTAATAAGCGAAGGTTTTATATGGCTTGTGAAAGTTTATATGCTTTTATAAAAATAAAAGCTCATTATCTTTGCCACAATTTGAAACTATAATTTAAAAAAGAGCCAGGTTTAGCCTTTAAGATTATAAAATTGTAAATAAAGTCCATGAAAATTCGCCAAAGTTTTATATAATAAATATATATATTTGGAAAATTTCACCAGCATATTAAATATAAAAAATAAAATTTTGGCTAGATCGAAGACTTGTGCAATCAGAGACAATGGGGTAGCGGGAGGGCTGAGCGGGGGGTTAGCAGAGTATGCCTAATGCATCTAGGTGTGTTTGCACGTCCTTTTGGTGTTTTGCAAAGAGCAGTAAGGCACACTTGGCAATTTGTAATCTCTCTCCATTTTGTGCTCTCATTTAATCTTCTCATTGATCTATGAATAAACCGAAAGAGAGTTGTCGAGAGGGACATCCTTATTTGACCCCTATGTCGCTTCTTTATGATTATCTTCTCTTTAGAGTTTGAAAGATCTGTTGTCGTAGAGGGACCTTGGATTGCCAAATCCGTTGCAATCTTTTTCTCCACCATTTGACCGGACAATGCAAACACCAAATTTGATTAGCCTTGTCCGAGGCCTAGGGTGGAGACAATAGAACCT
Source organism: Dipteris shenzhenensis (assembly GCF_047967505.1). Classification (NCBI taxonomy): domain Eukaryota; kingdom Viridiplantae; phylum Streptophyta; class Polypodiopsida; order Gleicheniales; family Dipteridaceae; genus Dipteris; species Dipteris shenzhenensis. The sequence continues at coordinate 9,242,407 of NC_141627.1, read as the reverse complement.
TATATAAAGATGAGACTGTCTCATATGATAGCTTCAAAGGACGAATGGACGAGTATACTGGAAGAAAAGTCCAATCTTGAAGCCTGTCTTGAAGTTCCAAAGGGGGTACTGGCTGAAATGTCTGAAGCATCCGAGTAATGATCTCCCATACAGGATGATAGTGCATTCCTAAACCATATTTTCCAGCAGTCAAAGGAATGGATAAAATGACATCTGCCATCATCATGAATGACATCTGCCACAGAGGAAATCCCTTTTGAATTAAGAAAATACGAGCATCTTGGCTTCTGTAAAGCCAATGGCTCAGGAAGACCCGTGACCAGTGGATGCTCTCAGCTCTCAAAGAGTTACCTTGCAAGGAGTCCCGAGCCAAGCTAGATGTGAGAGAATATGTTTCCAATCCAAAAACATTTGAGTAACAATAGGCAACCTTTGACCTTGCCTTCAATATTGCCCAACAGAAAATCCCACTGAGTGGGTTGCCAATAGCATGTTAGAAATGACCCAACAGAGGGTACGCACAGCGGAAGACTGATAGTAATGCCCAGGAGCTCACACAGTGTGTGTGTGGGGTGTGGAATCACAGACTTCTTAACTTAATGTGCAAAGATGTGCAAGCCTGTAAATAGACAATGCTCAGAAACAAATATAGAAGCAACTCTTTATATTTCTGTCCGTCCACAAAGTAGGACAGGATACAATACCAAAAGGTTCTCCTACTAGATGTCTAGCACTTCTAGATCTCTAAGCCCACGTGCTCCACCTCGAGCATATGTAGACTCTCTGTCTAGTGTGTTCTTCTCCACCTTGCTGCTTGTGAATCAGCCTAGGTGGGCAGCCCCTGCCAAGCTTTGTCTGCAGCACACAGGTCTTCTTGGTCCTCCTGAATGTAGGCCCCAAGATAGCTGTTCTACTGCTCCAACCTGATTGTGAATGGCTGCTCCAGATGATGATGATCTCAGCAACCTTCTGCCCTAGAAGACAGTCTAGGTTAAGCCTCTTCCTGGACATAAGTCTGCAGCAACACCTCTCTCCTTCACTTCCTGTGTAGAGGCCCAAGGATGGTGGATGTGCTGTTCCTTTCTGCTCCTCCCAAAGCTGCTTGGCTGGATGATAACTGAGGGCTGAATGCCCTCCTTATATAGGCCTAGAGGGCTGATATGTGGACTGACCCAGCATGCCCAAAATGGACGACTGCTGGTCGGTTTTCTGCTCCCTCCTTGGCCGACTTTGCTGGCCCGTCTTGGGGCACAAAATCAGGGCAAGATCCCTTTGTTTTATTGTGCAGGGCCGAGCCCTTTTGACCAGCCTTTCCAAGGCCTGGTTGGCTGGCTCAACCAGCCCCAACCAGCCTTGTCACTTGGCTGATCCACGGTGATCCCTGCCCCATCATATTGCGCCACGTATAAGGCCTGTTGCAGGTCCATCAGCCTGCCCACGGATCCCGCCATGCTGTGCCATGCTGCAGCCCTTTGCCGGCTCCATGTCCTGCCCGTACACGTCCGTACTTTTGCTGATGTCATCGCACCTCCAAGGATCTGCACAGTCCTGTACAGCCACGCGTCATCACCCGTACTTAGAGACGCCACTGTCCCGTACTGTTCCTTCAGGGATCCTCCTCTATTGGCTGTGAGGTGCTGCCCATGTGGCAGCCCCCTCCCTCTCTCTTCTTTGGGCATCTTCTGCTCTAGTAAGTCGGAGTAAATAGCGCATCGTTGGAGCTCAAGGGTGATCACCATGTAGAAACTATAACATCATTTTTCCTTTATGAGCTAGAACGTGCACATGAATGTTGAGAATATTCAACCCCCCATGCAATTTTGGTGAACATAACCATTGTACTGGAAGCAAGCACAAGCTTTTCTTGCCATGCTTTGAATGCCAGAAAATTTCCATGATGGCGGACATAAAGGATGTAAGATCTCCTTTGGTAAAAAAGGTCAATGGCAGATAAAATTGAATGTAGGCCACTAAAATAGATTGAACAATTCTGAGCCGGACATGCAAAGGCCAATATAAAACACATATACTCTCTCTCTCTATATCTACAATGGTATGGACAGATGGCCGTCTTTAGGAATTGCTTATCACATGGAAGAGGTTCCAATGTAGTTGACAACCTTATGGGATCACTTGTCTTTGCTTTTGACATCACATTAATCTCCATCCGTTGCCACCTACTTGTTTTTAGCTTGTCTACCTCACATCTTACACTGAGCACATCCCCTCACACATACATCACCTATTAGGAGATCCACTTTGAACACACGCTAGATTCTACCTACACTGCTCGCTTCTCTACTTTGCTTGCTCATATTTATGATATTCCCTTGCTAGATGATAGAGCTGTTTTGATCATTGCTCCCTTCACGATGCTGCTCTCTAGTCTTTCCCCTACACCACCAAAATCTACCTGCCCCATTGAATCAATCCCCTACAATAGGTGCTATGATGATGAGTGTAAGGCATTGTGCCATGAACTCATATTCGAGACGAAGCATCACCTTCCGACCGAGGCAAAGACCAACAACAATGTGATCATCTAGTCTGTTAGAGAAAGAGGGATTTCATACGTTATGTTAGAAACCAAGAGAGAGTGAGAGAGCAGGAAGCAAGAGAGCTGAACATAGTGCTTGCAATAGAAGAAGTGACTAATACAAGAAGTGGGATGGGTTTTGTCTAAGTGACAAAACCTTATCCTTCACTAACCGTAGTTAGTGAACTAACTGTGCTTAGGGGAAAAAACCTCTAAAGAGGGAAAAGTGCCCCTAACCTACTTATTACATTACATTGGTCACTGCTGAATTATAATAATAATTCTAACACCCCCCTGCAGTGCCAATGTCATGTACAAGAAAATGATCAATCACCAAAAGGAGATAAGTTCAGGGCACTGCGGAATGCCTCAAACTTTTCACGTGGAAGTGCTTTGGTGAAGATGTCTGCAACATTGTCATGTGTTGACACATAGATCATACTGATCTCTCCTGCATGCAACTTCTCTCTGACATAATGATAGTGAACCTCAATGTGCTTCGTGCGAGCATGAAACACAGGATTCTTTGCCACTGCTATAGCACTGTGACTATCAGTGAGAATCGGAGAAGGACCCTCCAATGGAAGATGAAGATAAGCAAATAAACGACGCAGCCAAACACATTCAACTGTTGCTGTGAAAGCTACCTTGTACTTAGCTTCACATGAGGAGGTAGCCACTGTAGACTGTTTCTTGCTCAACCAAGAAATGCAAGCATGTTCTAGAAAGAAACAAATTCCACTGGTCCAGTGGACTGCCTAGTATCATAGTCTTTAGCCCAATCTTAGTCACTGTAAGCATGCATTTGCAAGTCACCCCCCCTGGGAAACATCAAGCCAAAAGACTTTGTACCTTGCAAGTAACGGAAGATGCGTTTTACAGCCTGCCAATGCATAATCTTTGGGCTGTGCATATACCTGCTCACCTGAGAAACTGAAAACTGAATATCAGGTCGTGTATTGCATAGATAAATGAGGCATCCAACAGCCTGACTATAGAGTGTGACATCAATTGATTCACCCGCATCATGCATTGTAAGCTTCTGCCCCGGCTCCATGGGAGTGGACATAGGCTTGCAATCATGCATGTTGAATCTGTCCAAGAGCTTTTGAACATACTTGGACTGAGACATAACAATGCCACGTTTCTCTTGAATAAACTGGATCCCCAAAAAGAAATGTAACAAGCCCAAGTCTGATACATCAAATGTAGCTTTCAATTGGGCCTTGAAATCTGCAATTACTTCCTCATTTGATCCGGTGAGGAGCATGTCATCTACATAAAGAATGATGACCAGAATATCCCCCCCATCTTTCTTGATGTAGAGGGTGCTCTCAGTTGGACTATTGTGCAGCCCCTTGCTGGTCAGAAAGGCATTAATTTTGGCATACCATGCACGTGGGGCTTGTTTCAGCCCATACAAAGTTTTATTCAGCTTGCATATCTGAAGTGCATTTTCTGAAATTTCAAAGCCCGGAGGTCGTTTGACATGAACCTCTTCCAACAAGTCTCCATTAAGGAAAGCTGTTTTAATGTCCAACTGATGAACATTCCATTCAAAATTTGCAGCCATGGCTATAACTGACCTGATGGTTGTCATCCTGGATGTAGGAGCAAAAGTCTCCTTATAATCTGTGCCCTTTTTCTGAGCATATCCTTTTGCAACCAGCCTTGCCTTGTACCGATCAATGGACCCATCTGGTTTTCTTTTGACTTTGAAAACCCACCGTGTACCTATGGCATTCTTACCTGGTGGCAAATCCACAACATCCCAAGTCTGATTTTTATGAATGGACTGCAACTCATCGTGCATGGCATTCATCCAATGCACATTATCTTTTGCTTCTTCAAATGTCTCAGGCTCCTCCTCATCAAGAAGAGTACCTGCATAAGCTGATTCAACTGAATGAGCTCCCTCCATGTGCCTTACTGCACTACGAGTTCTGTCAGGCAATGGAGCTTCAAGCCTACTCTCCCTGAGAGTCTGAAGCAACCAATGCGGGACTGTTTTGGCTGCGTGTATCTCTTGAATTTCTTGCCTGACAACTTCATCCACACCCTGAGGTTGTACCAATTCAGCTGCGGGCTGAATCTGTACTTGTGGAGCTGGCGGAGGTTGCTGTAAATTCTGATTTTCAGCGGGGGAACCAAATGCTATAGGAAGCATTCCCTCAAACACATCATCTGAAGAGGCCGGAATCTGGAATTCAGCATTTGCCCTTCCTGGGATGTAAGATGCACAAGTAAAACTGCAAAGAAAAATATGCCCACAGTGACAAATACTGTCATAGCCTGTCAAAGGCTCAAAATGCACCACAATGCTCTGCTCAATGCCCAAAAATCTGCAAATAGAATCTGCAAAAGGTGGCAAAAGTCTGCAATTTGACTCGTATTGAGTCCAAAACTGTCTGCAAACTTCCAAACTGCCCTTTTACCTGCAAAATTGCAACCCAAATGCAAAAGCCCCAATTTCTTGTGGGAAATTGCATACAAAAGAGGGCAAATGGTCTAAAAGCCCCAAATGTTGCACAAATTGCACTCTGCTCGCAAAAGCCCCAAATTTCTGTAAGAAATTGCACCTAAAAGGTGCAAATGAACTAGAAGCCCCAAATTTCTGCAATTCTCTGCAACAAATGCAAAAGCCCCAAATTTGCTCCCAAAATGCAGGCCAAACAATGGCTCTAATGCACAAAAATGTTTGCCAAACAACCAACTGCAAATGTCTGCCCACGAATACAAAATGCTCCAAATTTTTTGCAAAGAAAAGAACCTGTAAAGCAAAAACTTGCGAAGTAATCCTGCAAGAAAATCCTGCAAGGAAATCTTGCACAAGGTACAACGCCAACGAAAGGTACAAGGGCCCAACTGTACGGACGACTGATGCCCAAGTGTACAGATTTGCAGCAACAGTACGGATTGTACGGCAGCTGTTTGTATGGACTGTTGCTGTACGGATGTACGGCTCAAGCTTCTTGCGTAGTACGGGCACGTACCGAAGGTAGTATGTTGAACAGCTTTGAAGCCGTGTACTACCTAGCAGCCAGCAGGCTGTGCGTACGACCATGCACAGATATGTTGTACGGTAGTAGGTACGGACAGCGTAGGTACGGATTGGCACTGTACGGACGATGTGACGCGATGTAGTGGAAGACTGTACGGTAGAGGAGCGCAGGTTGTACGGCAGAGTGTACGGGCTGTACGGAATCAGTCCATAGAGATTGTACAGATGGACTGTACGGACGACGAGCAAGAAGAGCAGGGAGCAGGGTAGCTGGGCAGGAAGCTTGCGGGCAAGGAAGCTAGGAGCAGGGTCTTGCTGCTCTGATACCAAATGTTAGAAACCAAGAGAGAGTGAGAGCAAGAAGCAAGAGAGCTGAACGTAGTGCTTGCAATAGAAGAAGTGACTAATACAAGAAGTGGGATGGGTTTTGTCTAAGTGACAAAACCTTATCCTTCACTAACCGTAGTTAGTGAACTAACTATGGTTAGGGGGAAAAACCTCTAAATGAGGGAAAAGTGCCCCTAACCTACTTATTACATTACATTGGTCACTGCTGAATTATAATAATAATCCTAACACGTTAGAATGAGGAGGATCATTGTGTCTAGCATAACTCCAAGGAATTTTGGTGAAAGTTTCTAGAGCGGAGGTCCACGTCCCCCCTTATTAACCCAACAATCTGACACTCGTATGCATGCAAACTTTATGACATCCCTTAGTAGTCGATCCCAGAGCTCTCATCCACCCTACCTCTAGTTCACTTTTTACCAAAGGTGATATCAAACACGGAGCATGGAAGTTACACAATGGTGGAGCTAAAGGTCATGAGGAGCTATGCACTAAGTACATTGCATATGGACTGAGTACCGTAACCCCGATCTTAGCAAAGCTATTCAACAAAGCAGTTTGCACCAGTTTCCTTCACACTTTGACCCTCAATACCATCATCATGATCCAAAAGGCGGGATCTCTTGAGCCCAAGAAACTATAGGACCATTATGATTATGATCGGGCTTGTCATGTTCAAGATTTATGCCTCAGGACTCGACACTTAGGTTAGTTGGTCTGTTCAGTGCGAGGGATTTAGAATTATTCGACAAGTAGGTTTCTTAGCAGATTACACGAAGATGGACCACATCCTTACCTTGAGAGATGTCATTTAGGATTTTGGGCACGGAAGCAGAGGGTTTACTATTTGCTTTGTAGATTTCCACAAGGCCTTTGACAAAGTTCCACTAGCTAGACTACTCAGGCATCTATAGGGGTTAGATACAATTGGGACATCATTTGGGTGGACTCTAAGAGTGGGTTTTGGACAGTGACTAGATGAACAAGGAAGGTCATGAGCACGGTCGGGGTCAAACATGCTCTTCTTTATGGCCAACATCATTTGGACTATTTGCTTTGTGGATTTCCACAAGGCCTTTGACAAAGTTCCACTGGTTGGACTACTCAGGCATCTATAGGGGTTAGATACAATTGGGACATCATTTGGGTAGACTCTAAGAGTGGGTTTTGGACAGTGACTAGATGAACAAGGAAGGTCATGAGCACGGCCGGGATCAAACATGCTCTTCTTTATGGCCAACATCATTTGGATTATATATCAATGAGCTGGAGACATTCATCGCGACACTAGGTGGGGCATGCTTACCCTTATGCGGATCCTTGGTCTTCATTCTCCTACATATAGATGATGTGGCCTTACTCTCCTCCTCTATTGAGTGAGTCTCCATTGACATTTGGATGGGTTTTCCCAAGGTTGACCTTTAAATCACATATCTCATGGAAAGTTTGAAGTGAAGGTTATGTTCTTCTACATGTTCGGTAACCACCCATCAAGAGCAGCCCGCTTTGATGGGGCACCAGTGGAGGTTGCGGCATCTTATACATATCTGGGAGTTCTCTTTTTGGGCCCGATCTTCAAGATGAGACCATATATAAGGCTTGATTGAGCAAAGGCTATGGCACACTTGCTAGACTTGCGAGCTAGTGCTTGTAGTCCCATTTTCAAGATTTCAAGACCAAGTCTCTCCTCTTTGACTCTCTTGTTCGTCTATAGCCCAGATGATCCACGGCAAGTCATCCCCTTAGAGCTTGATGGAGCCTTTTAGATTGTCATGTATCTCGCAGGGCAATAGAGGCCACAAAAACCACGGATGGCATAGAGAAGGGGTCAAATGGATGCAACTGTGGGGAATCGGGCTGCAGATATCCTTGAGGATGTGGAAGGTATAAAAACTCTAGGTATGCAGGAAATGCTACAGAATTTATGGCAAGACCTAGGACTAAAAATGGAGTTCAACAAAGGGAAAATCAATGCAATGGATAAATATGCAAGAGTAGCTCAAGGAGGACATATCACAGTACAAACGGCATTTAATATGTAGAATAAACGATCTAGAGGTGGAAAGGGGTAGATGGACAAGACCCAGAATTCCAAGGAATGCGAGAACTTGCAAATCCGAGAAAATAAAGAATACATGCTCCGCCATTGCCAAGCGTATGAGCATATCAGGCGCTTAGTTGCTTAGCTGGTTGTTCCAAAAGGGTTTTGAGACTGGTAGCATTGCTGCTGTATTTTCCCATAGTGACAGGAAGTTTTAGGGCACTGCAGCAAAGTCCTTGACCTAGCACACCAGTTAACGAGACACATACTTGCAGCATAGCTAGTTTTGTAATCTTTTTTCTCAAAATTCTTGGATCTAAGAGCCACGATCTATTCGATAATTTTGTCTAGTCCCATAGATTCTGAAGGGTCTCACGCGGACTTTAATACACTCATATCATATCTTTGGATGGGCATAGTGGGACTGTGGACCAGCTAGATCCTTTGGGGCGTGGAGGCGGCTTCCCAAGGAGGCGGAGGCCCGTAGACAGGCCGTCTCTAATCTCCGAGGAGCACCGGGATAGTGGAGGTCGAGGCGGCGATCCCGGATTTATGGTGGGATGGATTATGGAGTCCACATACCCCCCACTGTTGGTCTGGATAGTTCTCGTGGACAGGAGTACGGCTCAGCATACGCTTCCTTCGTGAGTCTCTTGGATCCCGCTAGGCTCGGTTTTATAGGTGGGACGTGGAGGTTGCTGTAGGCAAAGTTAGAGGTGGAGGATGAGTCAGAGGCGGATCTAGAGGCAAAGGGCCAGGTCCACCACCTATACCGGAAGATAGTGTGTGGGAGACAGTATCCAGCATTACTGCTGTCGCTCGGTGCAGCTGGGTGATGGGAGACCAGCCGGTTTCTATGATGGCTACCCTAGTAGCCATGTGGCAGGATATCGTCTTCACTCTGTGTGCCATTTGGGAGCGCGGTACTCCAAGTTCGAGAGCAACTGCTAAAAGGCGGGAGCGCTTCTGCCAGGCATGGCCAGAATGAATCTTCTACACGCTTTCCTCACCCTTTCTGCGAGGGGTATTCACTTGATGTATAGACCACCATCTTGGTTGCTAGCTGCTGTTTCAGAATATCTCTAGGCGGTGAGCAGTGAGATCCGAAAACAGGTGGCTTTCCTATAGCTGGCAATCCGTTTTTTTTTGTGTATTTTCAGCGACAGCTCCTTTTGGAAGCTGGTTTATGGTGTTTTCAAGCATTAATATAATTTTTCCTTTCTTCTGAGAAAAAATAAAAACAAATATCATATCATCTCTCTCTCTCTCTCTCTGAGTTCCTTCAATTCATAGGAATCAATTATAGCATAAGATAAACTCTTTCGAAGCAGTTCCAATCTCCAACACGTGAGAGGCAATGACAGAAGGAGGTGTGAATTGAATCATAGAGTGTGCAAGCAATGTCTCCAAGTAAGGGTTGATTAGTGCTAAGCCCTAGGAAATTCTTAATAACCCCTAACAATGACTATCGTACTACTCACACATGTAGGAAGCTACAATGGAAGCAAGTAATTACTCTGAATGATATCCCATTCCTTTTTTAAATCTCTCCACCCTCTTTCGTCCCCATATATATCTGTTCCTCATCATTAATTTAAAGCCAAAGAGTCTTTTAACACAGTCCCTGTCTGAGACATCTAATACATGATGCTCTTAGTGCGGTGCTTACTGAGTCAAGATTGATCCAATTGCATGGTCTGTGCATGAAAGGAGGGTTATGGCCAATGCAGTACAGTGTATACTTACATGGTTTACATATGCGGCTTAACTTCTTAGCAGAAATTGTGGTTAATTTTTCCAGGATTGGTAAATGATGTTGTTAATTCACCACCCTCGGTGTCTGTCACAAAGAATGAGTTATGGTCTGTTCTAATGCCAATTGCAATTGGCCTTGTACTTGCATGGTTTGTATATGTAGCTTGGTCTTGTTGCAGAAATAACAAAGGGGCACTGGGTTGTGCGGAGAGCACTGCCCTTTTTTAAAGAGACTTTGAAAGAAGGGAGTCTATGCTCAAAAGCTAGGCACAAAGTGTGCTCAGAGAAGCAAAGGCATGCACTGCAAGGTGAAAAGTAGACAACCAAGAATAACCACGTGAGAATGTAATTGCAGTCCTTAAAACTCAACAAATTTCCATCACCACTGCCTTAAGAGCAGTGCTAACAATTAACATTATCACCTGTGATGGCTGATATTTTCACTATTTAATCATGTCTCTTATGTTTCTATCTATATCATAGATAGAGTCGGACCTCTACAGGGAAACACACACTAAGAGAAGAAACTGGTGTAGAAGCCATAAGAAAGACAACCTACCATGAGATCTTACATTACTATTGTTGAATTAAATATAGTAGTATGTTTACCATGCCTTGAGATACTCATAAAATAAAAATCTGTTTCTAGAAGGCAGGGGAAGAGTGGGATTCCATGCTTCTAGAATGTCTTAATTACTGATGTGAGGCTTGTGCTATGTCTTCTGCTGCAGAGGATTGCTCTTGCTTACTCTATTGTGGCCCTTTTTGAGGTATGCTCGTCAAAGCAATACATTGCAGATGCTAATGAGAGTTTCTTTGGCATTGTCAAAGTATACTGGTCACAGTGGTGAGTCTCACTGTCCCGACTCCTGATACCGTGCTAATCAAGGCTGCCTTGGTTTTTTAAACTCTAAAGTAAATGCTGCTAATAGCATTAAATCTGTATGTACTTTGGAGGTTGTCTGTCTCTTCAAAACTCATTTTTATATGCATGCATTTGTTACTGTACTTCACTGTTGGTTCTGATGCAGTTCTTGTAAACATTGCTTCATTGTGGTTCTTTCGCACATAATCTTTGCTATTTTGGTAAGATGGTTCAAAGCATTTATCTATTATTCAGGGTAGTGTGGGGTCTGTTTGGGAATTGTTGGATGTGATAGTCTCTGAAACACTGTTTAGCGCCCTTTAATATTACCTTGCAAAATCCTTCTTGTTAAGCAAACGCTGCAGAGTGACAGATACTCTATCCTGCAAAAAGTCACTAGATTTGATGGATCCAAAGATGACACATCAAATGAGAATTTTTAAAGAAGTATTTCTTGATATCTACAACAATTGTACTAGCCGTGTTGAGGGAGAGCATTGCTAGAAAACACTGTTCTCGCTCATGTAAAGAAAAAAAGTTTTATCCCTGGGTGAGTAGATGTCATGATATCTCTTTGGCCATCTAGAAGGAGCCTGTGCAACTCTACCAAATATCTCTGAATATTTGGATAGCGTATACGTTTTTCCCAGAAGGCCGCTAGAATATGAAGTATGTGAGGATGCTTGCCCTCTGTAACATGCGCATTTTTCTTTCCATATGTACCTATGTGCTAGGCTTCTGACAATCATGGGGTTTTGTATCTGCTTGGGGAGTCGTAAAATGGGTTGTGATAAGGTAATATTGTTTAGTGGGATATAAAACAAGGTGACCTAAATAACAACCGAAGCAATAATACTGGCTGGCAGGTATAATCCAATCGAGAAAGCCTTACACATCCTCTTAGTAAAGATAACTGTTTCCCCCTTATTTTGCTTAGAAGCTAGGAGCAATGCTACTCAGCATGTGCATTGAATAGAAATGCAATTGTACACACAATGTTGGATGTGTTCATTACCAGCAACAGTGCTCCTGCAATGCAGCATTATGGGGCAGTATGTTGACTTCGATACAAGAAGCCAACTTAAAAAGGGCTTCTAGTGAGGATTCCTACCCTACCATAACTGCCTCCCAAATGGCCTGTAAATCCATTTAAACCACAATCATCTTGACAAGTAGTACACCCTTGTCATTTAGCTCATTATTCATTGACTATGCAATCCACATGGGCTCCAATAGTTAAGCGAAGTAAAGTGATCTATATGTTATTGAAGCTGAGTCCTTGAGCATTTGTATTGTTCTCATAAGAACGGGCAGTTCCAAAGACCATAAAGTTTCACAAATGCAGGATTATTGAAATTAGCAAGGTCTCCCATTTGGAAGGTCGATGTTCTTCCATTAATCTACTATCTAGTTGCTTCATTTAGAGTACTTATATAGGGATGTGTCGTTGAGAGCTCTCAGGTTATCCTAGCAATCTGTGATATCCATTGAAAATTCTGTGGATGTAGTCAGAATGCTTGTGGCATTGTCTTTCTCTGTTCCTACTTTCTTAAGGAATGCATGTTTCCATTCCCCATTCTTGTTTCTATTCCTGCTCCCTGGTCACTACTGTACCGACATATGGAATATATAATTGGAAACTGTAAATATTATCAATTTGATGTCTGCAATTCTAGGTATGATGTGTATGGCAGTGTCTTTCCCATTCAGGGCATATTTGTTCCCATTTCACAGTTAGCTTCCATCCATGCTCGCTTGTCACCATGATTATGATTGATGGAAAAAAAAGGTGGCAAATATATCTATGAAAAAAAGAGAGGATCTTTAAAACACATCGTATGTTGACTTCGAGGAGAGTTTTGGTGCCACACCATATTCCTAGAAATGAGTACCTGTGTGGTGTCCTTCCTATCCGTTATTATGATCATAAACATAATGGTGGTCATGTACACGTGGGTGTGAGGATATTTGTGTATATGTTTGTATTACAAAGATCTACAGCCTCTGCTGGCACTCATAGTAGCTAGTCGCTGCTATGTATGATGGACACTACGGTTTATAACCTTGTGGGTGACCATCATGCAATTCAAACGACACTGTTTGTTTGCTTCTACAGGATGACTTTGGACTTGTTTCTAGATTCATCTCGATGTATGTAATGAACACATTAAGTTCTGCCATGCATCAAATGCATGAAAGGAAACATATGATCTTCCTTGATTAAAACACAACTGCTAATATTGAGTTTATAGTTCTACAGTAGTCTTGATGTTTTTGGTCAAATTTATGACAAAGAATTTGTTGTTTTGTACAAGGGTTGCTGCTTTTGTGCTCACATCCCTATATGTTGGACTTCTATATGGGCTCTATGTACCTGACTGGCAATTTGAAGCTCCTGCTGATTCCAGTTGTGTGGACACTAACACTTCAAGTGCAGATCCTTCACTACTCCTGGTAAGGATGATTTTCAATTCAGTTAGTCCGTGAGTAAGTCTGAGGGTCAAGCAGAGGTGAGCATCCTATGCAAGTGGATACAAGGATGGGTCAAGTCATCTGTCATCATAATGATTGAGCAATTTCTCATTCAGCAAAATATTACATTCATAGCCACACACACACGCACGTGCACCAATCTTATTGCAAGGCATGCATACACGTGTAGAACTCCCCCCGTAGGAGTTCATTTTCTATTCACAAATCTTAGATAGCAGATTGTGCTTGGGTACTTAACCACAATGTACCATTTGGTTAACATACCAAACCCTCTCTTTTTGAGATTGTACCTTTTGGGTAACATACCAAATCCTCTCTTTTTGTTTGTCTCAGTGACAAGTGTCTTGTCATGTGATGAGTTTGTATGTCACTTTCTTTTCTTCTTACAGTAGTGTTTAGGTTAAATGTGTCCTCTGGCTGTGATTTTCTTTTTTTCATAAAACCTAATCCGGAGATCCTCTGCTGATCCGATTGCATAAAGAAGTTTTATTGGAAGATTTGGCTGGATGCAGTCACTGTTAGTACACATATGAACCTTCATGGGCTTGCATTCCAATTAGGCTATATCCCTTGTCTCTCTGCAGAATCTGGTTTAACTTATGTACAAATTTACTAATTTTGTTGAGAGCCACGATTAAAGATTTGTCATTGAAGTTTATGCTGTAAGTTTGTAAAGAAATATTTCTCAGAACTGCTTGTAAGGCAATCTTTTCTTAGAAACTCCTGCAATTTTTTAAGCTCTGATATTGTAATCATTAATCTTGTAGGTGAAATGCAACGTGAGAGGCAGCCTGAGCCCAGGTTGTAATGCTGTGGGTTTTGTGGACCGTTCTGTGATGGGCATCTCTCACTTATACCAACATCCAGCATATATGAGGAGCAAGGTTGACTAGTTTGTGTTTCAAGAAACATCTTCAGATATATAGTTCTCTTCCATAGCAGTCGCAAGTTGAGACTTTTGGTTCTTTCTTACTTGTTCAAGGGTGATCAGCCAAATCTTACTGCATCTTTTATACGTAGAGTGTTGATAACTTCAAAGACTCCACTTTATCTGTGCTCATTAGTATTTTAGAAATCATGTGCTTTAAATGAATGCCCACAGAAAGGGGACAGCGGCGGCATAGAAAATGAGTAGAAACTGCCTGCTAAGTGAATATGCTCCATATTTCTGTTTGATGCTTTTCTTAGGTGTTCTTGTAGCAATCTTAACTAGTTACTCCCGCCACAAAATGCTTCCCATGAATTATGAGCAACAACAGCTTTGCTAACAGCAATGACCTTCTTATGCAGTCAACTTTCTGTATACAGTCCACACGTGAATATAATTGTGCAGCTTCTCCTTAAGCTTGACTCTGATACCGATGTATCATGCAAGAGAACTGCGAGCTAGAGTCCACATGCTCAGTGACTAATGCAGAATCGTAACTTTAACTGAAACAGAGCATCCGTCATAGAGCCAGACACATACATGAAATGTGTTCTTACTATTAGCTTTATTACAAATGCAGCGAGCATGTAATGCTGGATAGCATCCCTGTCATGAAGATCGCATGGCTATAGAGAATGCTGCTCAGAGGGCTGCTCTCGCTTTCTCAAATGAGAAACCCGAAGTTGGCCAACTTTCTGGCTGGTTGAAGGTCAACGGAGTTAACCAAGGTGGTCATCAATATTAACAAAAGTCTATTTGCTGGACTTTGCAAAAAACTCCACTATCTTTTGACCAAAAAGTGAACTCTGCCTTTTTGGGCATATTTCATCCCATTGTTGCAGGGCCTTAATGTCAATATATTGGCTACATTTGCCACCCTAGGATTGCACACCCTACGAAATGCAAGTCTAACCTATGGCTTTCATCCTTTGATATCCTCGTGAGTGGAGGATTACATATGGACATGGAGCCTATCTACACGGTGTCTAGACATGGGACAATCGATAAGCTATAGCCTATATGGACGACCATATGCTACCTTTATGTCAGCTACAAAAAAATTTCTGTAGGCACTAATTTCTGATAGGGTTTTAAGGTGATTTACATCATTCAGGCCTTAGGAGTTACATAGGTACATATGTTTGAAGCCCATGTTTGCAAAGCATATATACTGAGCACTAGAGGCCAAATTAGAGATCTGAACATTGAATTTCTTTGATGACTTTTGATGGATAATATCTCGCTAATGAGACTTGGCATATTAAACTTGGTTGCAAGATGTTGAGCCTCTATTAGGTGTGGAGTCTTGCAAATTAGGCAGTTTTTAACCTAGAGTATGCTTGAGAGCTGAAATCTCTCAACATTGAGATATGCACATAGTTCTTTCGAAGCTTTAGCTTTTGTACTCTCTAGTGCTTGGAGTTCCCCATGGATGCTCTAAAAAGTAAACAAGGTCAGCATTTCTTCTTTGGCTGCTCGATGACCCAGCCAAAAGGGTCCCATAGGGCGAGATGATGATCTCGATGAAGATTGTGAGTCAAGAGTTGGAAATTCTACAGAAAATCTCTCGATTTCAGCATATTTTTGAGGTTTCACACATGTTTAAGTAGTGACGGTCTCTAAGGAAGTAAGTTGGCGGCGTTCTCCTCGCCCATTACCTTCCTGATACTGTCATACATCAAAGGAAAGGGGGAGGATTCCTTGCCCAAGTGAAAAACATTGCCTATGCCTCAAAGCAGGAGACATAAGAGAAAGTCGTCCACTTAAAGTTCTAATACAAGTTCATTGACTAGCACTCAGGAAAGCAGCTGGAACCCAAGGTAAAAAGTTCAAAGGAGGTAAATCTGTCCGTTTTATCATCTATGATGGAGCTTTTGGACACACAGACAAAGCTATGAAGTTTGTATGCCAGTTTGACGTGGCTTTTGGTGTTGAAAAGTATGAAGTGAAACTGGAACTAGAGTGGTGTGTGTGTGTGTATGATGTGGTGTGAGTAGGGTGAGGTCTGAGTGCTTGCTGATCAGCGTCGTCCGAGATCGTTTGGCGCCTGCCTTTTTGTCCGTACCTCCGTACGGCCGTCGTACGGTTCCCGTACGACTTTTGCGTCAGGCTACCTTATCATCGCGGCTCCGTTCAACCCTGCACGACAGTTCTTACCTGCAGTCTTCCTTCCCAAAGTCCGTACAGTCTGTCCGTACTGTTCCCGTGCAGTCGTCAAATTTTCCCCGTCCGTATTGGCCCCCTACTAGTTCCCGTACAGTTGTTAAATTTTCCGTACAGACTGTCTGTTGTCCCGTACAGCCTGTCAGCAGTCCCGTACAGTTTGTCAGTCCTTTCCTGCAACCTCTCAATCTGTCCGTACAGTTCTGTCAGTTACTTCGTGCGTCCGTACAGTGCTTCAGGTCAGCGTCCGTACAGCCTGCCAGCCCTTCTTTGTGCCCTGTCCGATTCTCTTTGTTTGATATCTGTTGAATCCCTTAGCCTCCATGGCAGAAGCAAACAAGTACTATGTCAAGAGAGCCCTCCCTCCTGAACCCAAAAGGCAATCAAGGGAAACCTCTTCCCCCATAGCTCCTTCTTCTGAAGATGCTTCCTATGTGTTTGATATGCTGAATGATGATTTTCAACAAAGTAGAAGGGAATGGATTCAACCTGCTCCGGAACTTACTTACAAAATGAAGTTGCCATCTCTTGTGCATCCTTTGAAGAAGCTCTCTCAAACTGTAGTTATCATCTTTTTCCCATGCAAAATTCCCTCTGCTAATGATGTGGGACAATGGGTGAATTCTCTCCTAGGTGGATGCTATGTAGAAGGAGTCTATTTTGCCTCCCGAGGATTTTATGAAGTTCATCTTTTGGATGCTTTGACAAAACAAAAGATGCTGGAAATGTCTCCTTTATTTTTTGGTCGCCAGATGGTACACATCATGCCCTGGTCTTCTAATAAGGACTATCAGAACCTCATCAAGCATCTTCGCCCAGTATGGGTTGAAGTGATTGATTTTCCAGATTATATGAGAACAGAGCTTCCAGGTTTAGCTATGACATTGGGACAAGTGATCTGTCCCCCTCGTCCCACATTTGCTGGAGCGTTTTTCTTGTCACAAGTTTGGGCATCTTGCTTCGGAGTGTCCCTCTATCCTTCATCCACCTCCTCCAGCTGCTATTCCTCTGCCATCTAATAAAGGAGGTCAGAAGACATATGTGGAAAAGATTGAAGCTAAAGGAGCAAAGCCTTCAGTTCATACAGGGAGCTAGGCCAATTCAGCTCAAAATAAGGACAAAGGAAAAAGCAAGTTAGGGGAAAATAACTCATCTTCTCATGAGGGATGGCAGACTGCAAAGAAGACGGTGCCTCTCAAACAAAGACCTCTCCAATCTCGCAATTGGGATGCCTCTGCTCCTTCTCCAGGACAATCTTCTACCTCTTCAAGCAACCCCATCTTAAAGGCATGGGTTAATGCAGTCAAGAAGGGTCTTCCCCTTTGTGAAGAAGGTGAGGGAATTGGATGCTGAGGGTCAGCAAGACCCTGTGGCAATGAATCATACAGGGCCTCTACAACTAGAATAAATGGAGGCTTCTTTGGCATTATATAAATACAACTCATCCGGATGTTGTGTGTCTACAAGAGCATAATCAGCATTTTTTTGCTGGCCAGCATGGGTTTTTTTCTGGATATGATATATTTTATTTAGGATCTGAACAATTCTTTGGGCTGTGCATTTTAGCCAGACATGATCTGCAACCCTGGATAGCATATAATGATCTTGGTGGACGATGGATGATTATCCAATGTATGATCAATGGAGAGATTTTTGAAATAGGATCTTTGTATGCCTCTCAAAATTCAGCTTCCAGAGCTCAAATGTGGAACTCCATAAAGCAATATCCTTGGTCCTCTAATGCTCTACTTTGTGGTGATTTCAACAATTCTCCTCACTGGAAGGACAATACCACTCATAAATCCCATATGCTGTCCTCTGAAATCTAGCAATGGGAACATATGACATCATCACTTCAATTTGCAGATTTATGGACAGCAACTCACCCTTCAATTATGGGATTTACATATCATCATAATGCTTTTACAGAATAATCGGCCAGGCTTGATAGATATTATCTCGTTCATGCTCAGCAATATGATGAATATACATGTCAGATGTGGACTGATTATTCACAACAATTATCTGATCACACTCCACTTTGGCTCACCCTTTCTTTTGGTATGCCTCTGGATGACTTGTAGCTCTCTTCAGTCAGAAATTTACAGGTGAATCAATTATATCTTTCTCATGAAAAATTTCAGCATATGATCAGACTGGCTTGCAGGCCATTGCTATCCCATGCTCAGGAGGATCTGGACTTTGTTTGGACCTCTTTCATACATCGTATTCAAAATGTCATTAAGGAATATGGAAGATGGTACATGGCAGAAACCAGACAGCATATCCAGTGGGCAAAATCATACAAGCAGTATTTGGTACAGATTAGTCATCAAAGATCTCTATCTGCTTCTGAGCAGCATTTATTGTCTTGTGCTTCCTCCATAATTGATGCCAATGATAAACACAAGCTGTCCAAATGGCAGATTAGGGCTAGAGTTAAACCTATGCTAGATAAGGGCTGTTCCTCTAAATCTTTTTTTCGGAACTTACATGCACATAGACAAAGCCAATCTATCATGAGGGTCAAGAAATCAGACAGTCTTTGGACCCAGTCTCTCTCTCAGCTAGAAAAACAATGTTTGGATCATTTTCAGCTTCTTTTTTCTCAGCCATCTTTTTCTACACCTCAGGTTGCATTGGCTCGTAACAGATTTACTGAGCTTGTTTCTCCTATTGTCTCCTTGCAAAAAGCCTCAATGCTGGAAATGTCCTTTTCAGATGATGAATTGGATGAAGCCCTTAAGCATTTGGGTAAACATAAATCCCCTGGCTGGGATGGTCTGACGGTTGAATTTTTTGAAGCCTTTTGGCCTGAAGTGAAGGGTCCAATTCTGCAGTTTATTAATGTAGCTTGGCAGCATCAACATCTTCCCTCAGCTTGGAAGCATGGTCTGGTTAAGCTTGTGCCCAAAAAACCTCTATGTGAAACTATGGATGACTGGAGGCCCATCACTTTGATGCCGGTCATATACAAACTGATTGCCAAAATGTTGGTACACCGGATAAAGGATATCCTTCATGATGGACTTCATCCCAGGCAATATGGTTTTGTTCCAAGACGGCACATACATGACAATATCTCTAACACTCTCATCGCAATGGAATATGCAAAATATTCAGATCAAGATGTGTTGGTCATGCAGGTGGGTGTGGCAAAGGCATTTGATACAGTACAGTGGGATTATGTCTCTCAAATCATGTTAAAACTTGGTTTTGGGCCAAAGCTAGTTAATGTCATATATTGGCTTTACTCGAATTCCACTGCATAATGCTTTATAGGGAATCATTTGTCTGAGTCTTGGACTCTCGAATGTTCAGTTCGACAGGGATGCCCTCTCAGTGCTTTGCTTTATGCCATCGCTTCACATCCTTTGCTTCTTTATATGGATCACATGGTTGATATTGGACAGTTAGAGGGGCTTCAGATTTCTGGTTCACGACCCTTCATTGCACAGGCCTATGCAGATGGTTCATTCTTCATGCCAAAGAACAGTCCATTGGAGATTCGCCTCTTGATGAATACCCTTTCAGATTTTGGGTTGGCAGCTGGTCTTAAAAACTAATTTTCAGAAATCAAAACTCTTGCCTCTCAAGCATTGTGACTGGCATGCTATCCTGTGGCGAGGCCAGATTATTCATCCGGAAAATATAGTAAGACATTTGGGCTATCCTATTGGCTGGAAAATCAGCAATAAGCAACAAATGTCATGGGTGTCAAACAAAATTCAGGACAAATTAGAATATTGGAAGATCTCCACTTGGCCTCTGCATGTACGGCTTTGAATTGTCTAGTCTATTGTTCTAGCTTATGTCTAGTTCTATCTTCCTCTATTACATTGGTCATCTCGAGATCTCACAACTTTTATGTCTCAAGCCATGGAGATTTTTTGGAAAACTAAGCTTCATAAAAAAGCTTTACGGTTGCTCAAAATGGACTTGCTTTACTCACCAAGAATGCATGGTGGTTTGAATATAATAAACATCAAATATCATGTGTTGGCAAGAAAGATCAGTATGCTCAAGACATTTTTTCAACAAGAGCAGCCTTGGTCTATCTTCTGGCAATTTTGTGTGGTCAAATGAGCACAAATGCTTATGGACATTGGCTAGTTAATCCATCGGAAGTAGCACTTGGAAAATTTCAAGGTAAAATCCCTGGTTGTCCATTTTCTAATTCCTTGATTCAGGATTGGAAGCAAGTACTCTCTCACATCAAATGGTCTCCTCATCCTGCTTCTATAGCTTCTTCACTCAGATTGGAAAGTATTCATTGGAGTGCTGTGTTTTCCTCTCCCCTTGCTGTTGAACAACCCATCAGAGCTTACAATCTTATGAAATTGGGTATCCGGTTCATTGATGATGTGGTATATATGCAAGGAAATATTCTCACTTTTCCAGTAGCATGTCGACAATACAATCTGGGGATGCATCATAGACCTATTTGGAAAGCTATTGCTGATCTCCTACTCCCTCTGGTTCCGATTCCGACATTGAATGTCAAAGACAGGCTTCAAGATTGGCACCTTCAGTCTTCAAGTCCAAGCATATCCTCTAGGCCTTTGCAGTTATTGACTTCTATACAGGCTTATCGATTGATATTACCTCCTCCCTGGATTGCCCATCATGCTAATTCTCTATGGCATCTGAACAAATCATTAGCCTGGTGGAAAGGAAAATTGCAATTGATATGGAAGTTGAAAATGCCATTGAAGCAACGACTCTTTCTATGGAGATGTATTGTTGGTATTCTTCCAGTGGGAGTGAAATTGGCTCAAAGACGGATAGCTTCACCTCTTTGTCCAAAATGTCACCTTACATCTGAAAGTATTCCGCATTTATTGTGGTTTTGTTTATATTCCAGAGACCTTCTAGACAGAATCTCCTATTTCTTATCTCTCAGATTTCCAGCACACAGGTTCTACAGGTTTTTCTGGATGTATGGCAAACTATCAGCTTCTTTGTCACAGTATTCTCTCTTCTTCCACTGGATCAGATACCGGGCCTTATGGACCCTCTGGCTGCAGCGCAATCAAGCATTTCTGAATTCTCCCCTTCAGCATCCTTATGAGTTCTTCAGAGCCTCATTACGGCAGTCTTTATATGATGCCTTACATGAGGAAGATTTGGATGTTTCTTGTATTCAACTTTTCTTTTACTGCTTCTGACGGATAGGGCTTTAGCTCTCTTTTGAGCACTGCCCGGATGTAAATGAATGTTTCATAATATAAGTATCTTGGTTTCACAAAAAAAAAAAAAAAGAAACTGGAACTAGACCTCAAAAGTCCACTTTGGGAACAATATTTCAGCAACTATGGATGCTTTGGACTCGCTGGACAGCAAAGGGCAGCAAAGGATCACCTTCCCAATCAAATCGCAATAGTCCCTGGGTACTTTGGGAATATATATCTTGGGCACCTCCAGGCATAGCACACAGCCAAAAGCACAAATTCAGCAAACAAGGTCACTTGGTATGAAATCGCAACACTAGGGCAGCTCTTGGAAGCCAGCAATTGAATCACAATTATAGTAGGAATACTCTGGGACAAATCGATCCTGGCGCTGGGATTGCTTTGGATTACAGGAAGAAGCTATGAGGACACAATCACCTTCAAGAAAGAGTGCTGGGAGAATAGGGATAAAAGCATCACACTGCACTAGGGCCCAGAAAAAGGGCTGGACCCCCCTGAAGGTCTTTACTGCAATAGAAATAGACTTTTGTACAAATGGCTCTCACAAGAGCTTGGGCTGAGTACAACTCTTAATGGTTCTAGAGCTCAGGGGCTCTTCTTTTATAGGCTTGGCCCCAACCTGAAAGCAGAGCTTTCTAAAAAGATGGGGCTAGCTTTATTTTGCCTAATTTTAGACTTTCTTTTCCAAAAAGCTGGGCTTTTACACTTTTAGCTTTCTAGAGCTTCTAAAAGCTGATTCGCATGCTTTTTGGGCCAGAATCTTGACTTTTAGGCTATTTTGCTGGCTTTTAGCCGTATGGGGCCCTCCATATGGGGGCGCCACCTCCTCTTGGTGCTTTTTGTCTCCTAGATCCCGCTTTTTGGTGCTTTCCCTTGGCTTTTGAGCCCTTTTTGCACCCTTCTTGGACCTACACATCCAAAATCCAACACTTTAACCCGTTAAAGGTTAGTCTAATGCATGCATTCTAGTTCTTGGACTATTTCTAGTCCCTTGTAGGCGTCCCCACAGTTCTCTTTTACCAATGCAACACAAAAGTAAAACAAAAATATTTATTCTTGGTTAACCACTTTAACTTTCTTTGGCCAAAATCAATTCCTGTTTAAGAATTATTCCTTTATTTTCTTAGGAGAAGTCCCAAATGGTGACATGAAGAATCCTCTAATCTTTGCATGGTGTGTCTACATCTCATAGACACAGCCAGTCCATGGTGGAATATGGAATTGGTTGTCGGGAAACCTCCCAACTTCCAAGACTTGGGTAGATTTCAAGAAAGATTCTCTTTCTGGTTTCTCCCAAAATCGTTTGTTTAAGAATTACACATGGCATGGGACAGTCGTCAGTGTTCACATGGACGAGGATGAGCCTATTGAAGCTTATAACAAGAAATTTTGGGATCCCTATTTGCAAGTTTATTGTTTTTCAGAAATTTCAGATGAGGTACATCTTCGAAAGTACAAGGCAGGAATCGCACCTAAGTATGAGCTTATGTGAACACCTTGTGACATATAGAGAGAGATCCAAGATGTTTTGCATTCAGCTGCACTCAGAATTGTCTTTTCATCAAAGACCATCCTTCCTTTGAGAAAGCAAAGAAGGAAGGATAAACAAAGAACACAATACCAGGAGGACCAGGAAAGAATTCTTCTATGCCACCAAGATTTGAAAAGGAGGAGTCCCAGCCACAGAAGCTGAGGGGTGACCCAAAGCCCCGTAAAGGAAAGTCTAAATTTGCTCTAGAATGGATAGAGACCTTCTGAAAGGAGGGGAAGTGTTTTGGATATGGGACATGATACTTTGCAGCCGATTGCCCCAAAAGATCCAAGAACTAAAAGGATTAAAAAAAGCCAAAAGAATTGCCAAAGACTTTAGTGGAGTCATCCTTGACATACTAGGGAGAGTGGCCGATCCAAAGGCTAAGAACTTGTCTCTCAGGGGGCAAAGTAAGATGCGTGGCAGATTTTCAGGGACAATCAGTACATGTGACACCTCTCATTGGTAAACTTAGGATCCATATTCAGGATTATGTGGATTACAAGGATTTTATGGTTTCACCTTTGGAATAATACCATGTAGTTTTAGGGATGCCTTGGTTCTATTGGGAAGAAGTGCATCTCATGAAGCTTGAAAAGACAATTGTTTTCAATCACAGAGGAAGAGAACATTGCATTGTTGCTAAAGGGAAGGAGAAACTATTCTTGTTATATCCAGCATTTCCGTTGGAAAATTAGTAAAGTCTTTGCCTTCAGCTTGTATGATCTTTGTTAAAGAAAAAGAGAATGAACCGAAAGCTGATTTTGATCCTCAAGATCAAGAAAAATTCCAGGTTTAGATGCTTTGAAAGACTGCTTTTCAGATTTGTTGCTAGGAGAGTTACCTTTAGAGCGGCTGGAGGACCACGTGGTCGGGCTCATTCCAAATTCATGCTCTTACTATATAGGAACACTATCTTTTAGGGGCTGATTTCACTGTCAAAACAGATCACCAAAGCCTCAGGTACTTCTTGACCCAAACCAAACTCTCAAAAAAGCATTTGAGATGGGAAAAATTTCTGTCCATTTTCCATTTTCAGATTGTCCATACTCCAGGAGCATAGATAGAGTGGCGGATGTCCTTAGAAGGCTCCAAGCAAATAATGCTACCATTGCTCATCATAGAGACCTTGAAGAGATGAAAGAGCACTACTCACAGGACCGTGACTTTGGAAAGATCATGGAGAATATTCAGCAAGGCCAGTCAACCAGCTGGTATTCTCTCAAACTCCACTAAAATAAGTACTTTTCCCACTCAGCTTTCTACTTAGACACATAGCATTTTAAGAGATCTAGCATCGTGGAATTCGCAATATCACTTTGACCATTGGACTGGGGGTGAAAAGAAGAAGAAAAATCCAACCTCATACCCATGTTGTCAAATAAAGCTCTCAAAACAAATTGGTTATCTGGGGGTCTCGGTCACTTATTATTGATTTTAGGCAGCCCATGGTGCTTGAAGGTTTGTGCCATGAACAACTTTGCCATGTGGTCCACTTTGACGATCTGCTTGACAGGACTACGTGAGCTTGCTTACTGAATTTATCAATAATAGTCCAAATCCCATCATTTCAATTCTTTGAACTTGCTAGATCAAAGATGAAGTCCATGGCTATGATTTCCCATGAGGCTTGAGGTACTGGAAGTGGCATCATCAGCCCTTGGGTGGGTTTTTTGTCTGTCATACTTTACTCTTTGGCAAGTAAGGCATTCTGTCATACACTAGTGCATGTCCTTCCGTATACCTAGCCAAAAGAAGTACCTTTCAATGGCTTGGGTTGTGGTGGAGATATATTGATGACCTCCATAGGATGATGCATGAGATTCCTCTGTTACTTTCATCTGCATGTCACGGGTCACACACAGATGATCGTCCTACATGAGATACCTACAGCTCCGTAGGAAAAGCCCCTTTTGAAGTGATCTATGGGAACGTGTTTTACCACCTATTCTCAGGACCAAGGATGATATTTTCACGGCTGACCATGATGTTTGAGACCTCGAGACAACTTTCTCTTAGGTTCAGACAGCTATAGAAAGATCCAAAGGAAAACACGAAAGAGCAACAGATAAGCATAGAAGGGACCCGAACCTCCAAGAAGGAAATTGGATACTTCCCAAGTTCGAGAAAGCCAGACTCAAAAGATGAAAGGGAAAGAAAAGGTTTATCCAAAGCTGTCTCCTAGGTATTACGAACCTTTTTCGGGTTAGTGAGCCAATAAATGAAGTCACACACCGACTAGAACTACTAGATAATTGGAAGATCCACAATGCTTTCCACATGAGTCTTCTAAAGAAATATCAAGGACCAAAGCCTATGGAACCAGTCCAAGAAGAATCACCAGCGGTGGAAGAAATGGAGGAGATCCTCCAACCAGAACAAATTGGGTCTCACATAGGTAAGAAAGGACCTAGAGGCAAGGTTACCTGCAGGTACCTTGTCTAGTTCAAAAACTATTCGGCACAAAACGCTGAGTTAATTATATTAAGGCAGAAGGCCTGGTATGACAGCCTGATGAAAGCAATATTAGGTGGCAGTTGTGAAGGAAATTGGAGCAGTTGTGAAGGAAATTGGAAGGTCTCGTGTAGTTTTAGGGAGAGTGACAGGAGTAAGCCCCTGGAAGATCTGCAGCATAGTCAATCTTTTTAAACATAAATTCACCACATAAGAGGTAGTCCTTTGTGGTTTAAGACTGATGGTTTCTCCAAAAGATTCAACTTCTTATCCTGTCAAATCATCGACCATGCTGATATGATTGTGTATTAAATCATATGTCCTCAATCCACCTCAAGTCTTTAACAAAGAATTAAGAGCTTTATTTCCATTTGCAGCTCAACTTTCTATCTGATCATTGGTTGACACTGGTATCTCTTGATGCTTATGTGCCTTTAAGTTCTGATTTGCATGGAAGGCCTTTTGTTGTATACCGTTTAGGGACATAGGCTTAAGCGTGGAAAGAGTTCTCTCAGTTAGCTTAGTGAATAAAAATGGTTGTTCAAAATGATTGATGGAGGTTTCCACTCAGTTGGGAGTGTAAGGGTGGGGATTTGTAGCAAGGTTCAGAAGGGGCTAGGGTTGAGAAGCAGAGAGCTTGTCTCCTTCATAGATCAAAGGGGATAAGGGTTGAGAAATTTGAGTTTTAGGGGTTGCAAGGGTAGATCTAGAGTGGGAGAGAAGGATTGTGAAAGGAGAATAGAGTTAAGGGGAAGAGGACATCTGAGAAAGGGAGGGAAAGGGGGGGGGGGATTACAAGTTAGAATGGTTGTGTTGTTTGACAAAAAAATTTCTGTGCAAAGCATCATTTGGTTATGTATTCATCCATTGTATGATTGTTTAACCTTAAAACTATCTGCAGCTCACTAGGTTCTCTTGATGAACACAAGGCCGTAATGGTGATGTCTGATGATATAAATTTAGTCTTTGCTAACTTTAGTACCACCAAGGCAGAATCGTGGCTAATGCTAATGGTGTAATATCAAGAGACCATTGGTTGGAAAGTATTTAGTCTGATGTCTGATCATTCTCTCAGGAATGCAGCATAAACTCTCCCTATGATGGGCCTCCTCCAGTGGATGCCCCTACATGGTGTCTGGCACCTTTTGACCCTGAAGGCATTCTCAGGTATTTTTTGTATCTCCATGCATTTCTATACGATTGCCTTGTCCTCGAGGTAAAGCAAAGCCTGACAGATTGTGAAGCTGTGTATTCTCTTTGCGAATACAATAATTGCAGAAAATTAGAGGGATTCTGACAGATTGTGAAGTTGTGTATTCTCTTTGCTTAAACAATAATTGCAGAAAATTAGAGGGATTCTAACTGAATATTTAGACCATGCAAGAAAATTTCGATACATTCTCTAACCTTTGACACGAGGAATATAGGCATTATGATATGTCACACAGCCTATGTATGTACATTAATCTTTTGCAGAGGTGGTTTGTCAGAGAAAGATCAATAGTACTTACCCTGTTCCAAAAGCATATCAGGAAAATCCAGGGTGTATTCATACATTATCCATTGGCTTCATGGGAAGAAGTTATTAGATATGGATATTGTGAGCCATGGACTATGGACAGAAAGCTCTATATGTATTTCATGCACATAAAATCTATCAACACAGGTAAAAAATCCTGCCCACCCATAATGGGAGGCCTGTGGAGTTTAAGTTGCTCTGATTATTCTTCCTGCTGTTCTTGACATGGTTCAATACCCAAGCACATTGCTTGCACCCTTAGCATGAGAGTAAGCAAATGGGTGGCACTGTATGTGCAGCCAATTACCCGTACGGAAAATACTTCTTTTGGAGCCTTGGTGATGTATCAGGAGTTCTCTTGCTGAGACCCAAATGACTCTGTAGGGATACCCTTATGTAAGCGATCAGCTAAATGTCACATCTTAAGTCTTTGAAGTAACACATTGGGGAAATCCATTGCACCTTGTCAAAGATTTAGCACAGGCTGCCCATTACCCATACAAAAAGAACCTTTTTTTTTTTTCACCCCCCCCAAAAAAAGGAACCTTTTTTGGAGCCTTGGTGATGCATCACTAGTTCTTTTGATGAGAATCAAGTCTCAGATGACTCTATAGGGATATGCTAATACAAGTGATCAGCTGAATGTCACGTCTCAAGTCTCTTAAATGATGCATTGGGGAACTCCACTTCACCTTGTAAAAAAGATAGTGCAGGCTGTTTAATTTCTTGGTCCCACTGCTAACAATGGTTTGCTCTGAAAAGGCCCTTGTTTGTCACCTGTATCGTAATCTCTTGTCTATCTTATACAGCTCCAATGCCAGCAAACTGCACTAACCTAAGTACAGTAAGTTTTACATGAGCAGTGGTTGTAGATGATTGATGACCTGTCACAAGGCCTTCGACTTCATTTCAAAAATAGTACAACATCTAAGATGTCATTTGGTCATACTGAAAAACTCTTCACTCTGTAAACTATGAAAAGTAAGCTTCGAAATATGAGTGGAAGAAATTCTAGTTTTAATTGTTGTAGTGACAGCTTATAGTATTACGACCATCTGTGTTAGGCCTATGGTTTATTCAAGTGGTTTAGTTTATGTTTATTTTCCATGAATACGAGAGTCTAGAGATTTGGCTTTTTGGATTAGATTGTGAGTTGGTAGAAGTGCACCCAAGAGCATGAACATTGATACTTTCTTACATATCTACTGTAATTGAATACCTTATAATCTATTGAATGTCAATTGTTTCAACGTTATGTCTGGGGTTTCAAATAGGGTTATTAGTGCTGCATCAGTTTTGGTCTGTGTTCAGTGCTCGCACTGTGGCTGCACTTACTCTTTTTTTTTTTGGCAGCTCACTTATGGCGGTGGTAACTTGCTTTATTGGAGCTCATTATGGTCATGTCTTGTTGCATGTGAAGGTAATAGAGCTCCCATTCACTTAGACGAGTGTTTTTTGGAAGTTGGTCATTCACATTTCACAAAAAGGAAAATGTTTTTTTCTGTTTTTGAAAAAGAGGGTGTGGTATTTTTTATTTCTTAAATAGTTGCTCACAATTCATTCTGTTTTTGAAAATGAGGGTGAATGGCTTTTTGGGAAAAGGGTGTGAATGTTCCTGAGATTTGGGGATATTCAAACTGTATAACTGTTTTGAATTATTTCAAATTGAGAGTACAGGTTTCAGCCGGAATAGCACTTAAAGAGGTCTTAGAATGAATTGACAATGAAGTCTCTCTGATTTTGAAATGTATAAAAGGTGATCCAATTTCCCTATCAAGTAAAGCCTATCTGCAGCCGAGGTATCACTATTAGTAATCATTTCCTACGTGAGAAGTTGTTGGATCATGAATGAGTTTATTCCTATATGATGGACAAAAAGCCATCTTTGGAAAGAAGAGCTATGTGATAGTATTTCAATTCTGTCAGCAAAAATCTCAAGACTATTTAGTGAGCAACTTAGCAATCATTGGAGATCTTCTTTTTCTTCCTTTGCGGCATTTTCAGTCAGTTTTGTGAGTGACTTAGCGACTTAGCAATCAGTCGAGAGACTTTGCCTTTGTCTGCTCTAGTCGACATATCCCCCTCTCCCTCTCTCTCTCCCTCTCCCCCTCTGTCTCCGTCTCTGTCTCCATCTCCCCTTCCCCTCTAAAATTCTCTTTCCTTTCCCCATTCCATCCCTTTCAGAGGTGCTGGTATGCTATTGTTTGAGAGTCTGGGGCTCCACATGGACAGATTACCCCCCTGTCAGTACATCATTGAGGCCCCCTCTGTTTTGCTCACATATCATGAGGTCAAGCAGGTTATCTCTTGGAGGATCTCTTACAGGTACACATATTCAGGAGTTGGTTGGCATTCAGTGAGCTTCCTATGAAGCTCAGCTTCTACAGGGACATTCCTCGCGGTTTTCAGAAGAAGGCTTCATTAACCCACCAGGATATACACGGATTCACCTCCCCCACTCTGTGAGGATATCGACCTGGCAATTCCGTGTCTCATCGCACTGCCTAAGCATTTTGAGTGGATGGGCTGAGGGCATACCTAGAGAGGGTCGCATCTGTACTTTATGTGATCGGTAGGAGACAAAGTTGGAGGAGCACTTCGCTTTCAGATGCCTTGTATGCTATGAGATCAGAGGTCGTTACCATTGTATCTTTAGGGATGGTTTCGTACCCTGTCTTACCCAAAGTAGAGATGTGTGGCATTTTTCATTGATAAGGCCGTCTGACACAGAGAGCATCTACTCAGGACACATAGGTGAGACCGAGAGCATGATCACTGAGTTTTTCCAGCCAAGTAGCATGGACCAGCATGTTGGAGTACAGGTTGTCACCTCCCGATCTATGAGCCCCCAAATGAGGAGAGCATGGGGAGGGGCAACAGGGATATCTCATGAAGTCCGTGTGGAGTTCCACAGGGCAAAGATGAGAGAGAATGCAAGGCTGCCACATGGACAGCAGATAGTCTGCCATGTGGGGAGCAAGTACAATATGTACAAGAAGAAAGAAGGGCTGCTGCATTGGCAGCATTCAGGCTGCCATGTGGGCAACATAGAGAGTATATGGCTTGATCAGAGGCAGCAACAAGCAGACACAATAGACCGAGGGAGATGGCGGAACCAAGGTCTGGAGCAACAAACAGGTAGACTCTCCAGCGAGTTGATGCACAGATCAGGCTTAGGGACCTTTGCTCCATTATCACCAGACCAGAGGCATGACCAATGGGGGTGACAGTGGCACTAGTACACCACAACAGACCACACATACTGGCCTTACACTAGCGCTCTGTCATGCCACGGCAGCCTCCTGCAACCTCCATGTTTCTATGTT
Organism: Dipteris shenzhenensis; assembly: GCF_047967505.1. Lineage (NCBI taxonomy): Eukaryota > Viridiplantae > Streptophyta > Polypodiopsida > Gleicheniales > Dipteridaceae > Dipteris > Dipteris shenzhenensis. Next base: position 9,212,255 of record NC_141627.1, on the reverse strand, counting down.
GTATTTGTCTTGGATGTGGTTAAAGGTTCCACCCATTTAGCTCATTGTATTAGGTTCTTTTAGTCTCATAGACAACCCCTCCCCCCCGCCCTCTCTCACCAGAGAGCCATCATGGCACCTGGATACATGGAGCCTGAGCATGTACTTGGACCATTATTCTTGAGTACTTGATGCTATTTTTGCTTTTGTTGTTACTAGATTAGCAATTTACTACCTCTAGTGGGCCCTTTGCTTCAGCCTGCCGTTGCTTGTATGAGGTATCCTTTTGGTTTGTCTCTTTGTCTCATGGGCTTGCGAGGCCTCTTGCAGACGTTAATATATATTTCTTCTCTCTCTCTCTCTCTCTCTTCAACACCTCACGCGCAGTGCTCCACCGACTCAGCTTCACATATCGTGGGGTGAGCCAGTGGAGATAGTGCAATCTTACACATATTTGGGAGCAGTCTTCACAGGATCCATTTTCACGCAGACCCATGCAGCTTAGGCACGACTCACACGAGGGTGGAGTGCTTTTGATAGTCCCTTGTTAATTGTTTTGAAAGGGCTAGGGAAGATGGGAAAGCCACCATATAAATGATTGTTGCAGTGAGCATATTATGCATCTTGAGCTTGTGCCCTTTTTTTCTTACAAAAAATGTGGCATTACATGATTCTATGGTTGCTTTGTTGAATTGTAAGAAATATCTAAAGTCATCTCAAGGTGGCTTCAATAGTATTGTTTGCTCTAATTGAATTACAGCAAGGAGAATTCAGCAAGTATGTCACTCACTGATGAAGATTGGGATATGAAGAGGAGTCCTCTCAAGATGGGCAAGATGGACAACCTATGAATGAGGGAGCTTGTCATGATGATCAGAATGCCAATGGATAGCAAGCTGCAAATACTTTTGGTGTGAATGATTCACAGCCTAAAGGACTAAGGAGGTTGATGATGTAGAGGAGGCTGATACATTGTTTAAGGCGCAGTTGTTTAGTGCAGTGGGAGCACTAACGCAGCTTACTCAAGACCCATGGTTTGCTGAGTTTGTGCATGCTCCTTCGAAAACCATTACCATGCACTCTAGTACTCTACTGAGCATGTGAGCTTGATGGCTAGTAATTTTTATTGCACTTGTAGTGATCATGCATGCTTAAGCTTGCTGGAGGGTGAGTAGGACATAGTGGCGGTTGGTAATTAATTGCCAGCTTGATGGAATCATAGCCACGATAGACGTGGCTGATGAGAGCTACCACCACCGAGCAGTAATTCCCACAAAAGTAAATCATGAAGCCTAATCACCTCTAATCACTCCTTACCATGCACTCTAGTACTGTACTGAGAGTATGCGAGCCTGGTGAGACTGGTACTTTTTACTGCAATCGTAGTGATCATGCATGCTTAAGCCCGGTGGTGGGTGAGTAGGCCACTGCAGTGGCTGGTAATTACCTGCCAGCCCAGTGGAATCGTAGCCACGACAGACGTGGCTAATGAGAGCCACAACCACCGAGCAATAATTCCCACAAAAGTAAATCTTGAAGCCTAATCACCTCTAATCACTCATTACCATGTACTCTAGTACACTATTGAGCATGCGAGCCTGGTGACTGGTAATTTTTACTGGACTCGTAGTGATCATGCATGCTTAAGCCGCTGCGGTGGCTAGTAATTAACTGCCAACCTGGTGGAATCGTAGCCACGACACAGACGTGGCTGATGAGAGCCACCACCACTGGGCAGTAATTCCCACATAAGTAAATAATCTAGAGTAACAATGCTTCTAGGCACACTCCCAGGATCCACCATCGAAGAGCTGGCTTTTCGATACGTTAGTGCAGCCGATTGCTATGTATGCAGCACCCTTCTGGGAATGCGATCTCTCGAGGACAGAGTGGAGGACATTTGAGCGGCTATAGGTGATTATAGGGTTTAGGATGATTCGGTGTAAGCCCTCAATCCCACTTGAGATAGTACAAGTAGAGTTTGCCATGACATCTCTCCAAGTTGATGCCACCTTTCAAGCAGTGACATTCATCCACAGAGTTTGGGACTTACCTCACTAGAGACTTTTGAGATTGGCCTTGGAGTCATCCAGACGACTAGCAGAGAGCGGGGCAGACACATGGTATGCACATATATCCACATGGCTTGCCAGTCATGGTATCAAGATGGATAGACTTCCTCCCTTTTAGTATAGCATGGACGCACCTTCTGAGTCCATCCCACGATAATGAATACGGTTAGATCTCCTCTAGCTCTATACATCTCAAACTTGGGGAGGGGACTAGGAGCTCCTCATCAAGATTTGGTTCTACCGCGACCACTTCCTGAGAGTATCGGAGGAGGGATTCATCATGAGATCCCAGTATCTCAAGGACAGAGGAGTCTCACATGCACTGAGGATTGCCAATGGACAAATGTGGGTTTCGTCCCATCAGTTGAGGATTGAGGCGAGGATTGTGATTGTGACCACAAGCCACATAGGCATTGGAATGCACTTGCCCCTCTATTAAACCTTAGACGGTCTTTTTTCTCACTTTCTATAGCAAAGGAGCCATTTTTCTCTTGACCGGCCAAATTAAGGAAGTAAAGGTTCTCAAGTCATCCAACAATCGTTACGACCCTTACATTTGATGGGATTTAGTGTGTTGCAAAGCCCCATAAACATTGGAATCCACTTGCCCCTCTATTCCAATATAGAAGCAACTGAGTGGCTACCAAGAATGTGTTTAGGTTTTAGCAATGTGGCTGGTTTTCGTCTATTTAACATTTTGTCCCAATGACAGGCTACTAGCAATGAAAGAATGAAAGAAGCTTTAAGGTAGCCCAACCTTTGTTAAAAAGTAGTGAAATTATCTTAAATTTTTTGTTTGAAAACAATAGGGTGTCCTGGCACTTGCTTTGAATACATAATCTACTATATGTATATTTACTAAAGATAGAAGAGCACACTACTTCGAGTTTGGAAAAAACCATCCAACAACTGTAAAAGGAATATCTTGAGCACTTTGTGAAGACTTGAATTTTCTGGACTGGCCACAAGGAGCTTGTAACGGGGACAACACACCAATGGAGATCACTCTCTGTGAATTTTTAGTGACTGGCTAGAGGCTAGTCTTTCAAAAGTGCTTGGGCCGCCCAGAGTTTCTATTGAAGCCTCTTGCCCCTGGTCCCAAATTGAGTACAAGGCATAGACAATGTCAATCCAGATCCCACCAGGGAGGTGGCTGGTCCAATCTACTATCGACCTTTTGAGATCCCATTTCTCCCCTAATGCCCTTATTTGCACCCAAGACAACGTGAGGAGATAGAAATGAAATAGGTGCTATCCAACTAGAATTGTAACCACTAGAGAGAAGGGATACGGAGATATGAGCTGGTGCTGCAGATGCTTCTAATGAAACATCCTTGCTTCTATGCGTGATACTGACTGCCTCAAGCGTCTAGCAAAAATAACATGTGCAGGTGTGACCTTGAAGCCTATGTCAGTTATGCTGTCCTCTTTGCTAAGATTTTCCATTAAAAAAACATGCAAAAAATGGGTAGTTCAGATAAGCAGGGTGTGATTGGACAAAGGTGCAAGCTGGAGAAATGGTCATTTTCTTTCTTTTCAAGGAAATAAAGTACAACGTCTGGTAGAGCTGAGAGAAACAAGTCCCCACTGCAAATAAAAATCTCCTAAAAAAAGGAAACCTGTTATATAAGGGCACAAGACAAAAGTCAGGATATATTGAATGCAAAGCTTGAATAACATTGCAAAGATTTTGATTAAATGTTGCTGTCAATACGGATTTCAGGGACACAAAAGACAACTCTGGCAGTGGACTATATCCGCAGGCGTACTCCTATCTCTCGGCCTACTGCTTGATGTTGCAGGTTAGAATTCTCAGTTTTGCTGCACACTTTGTTCATGTGCTTGAAGTTTGCAGGGTTATGGTATAAACGTTGTGTATTCTGACAAAAATGTCAAGGGACCAAAAACTACCAGTTCTTTTGCTTGTTCGTCAAATTTCAAAGAAATTGGATTGATTTAAAATTCACAGATACTGAGTAAGAAATGAGGCTTTGATCTTTATAAACGGTTGTGTATTTTGCAAAAATGTCAAGGGACCAAAAACTACCAGTTCTTTTGCTTGGTTATATGAATGCGGTGTTCGTCGAATATCAAAGAAATTGGAGTGATTTAAAATTCACAGATACTGAGTAAGAAATTAGGCTTTGATTTTTACATTTAAGCATTTTAATTATGATTAAGAATGTCTAAAATCACCTTGTCATCGCCTATGGCTGGGTATAAACATGGACATATCGTGTAAAATGTGGTGACATGTCAGCATATTGGTGTTCCATACTGGATACCTCTGATATCTTATTCAAATGAGGATACTAGTTCTGAATTATGTTGGATTTCATAACTGTTCTCCATGCAGAACAGTTATGAAATCCAACTTGATCCATCTTACAGTGGGACAAAATTTTCCACTGCCAATGGAGAAAAACTAACTTGATCCATCTTACAGTGGGACAAGATTTTCCACTGCCAATGGAGAACAATTGTGCATAAGTTGGGCTCTTGATACTCACGTATAGAAGAATGTAGTTAAAAAAGGAGGAATGTAGTATCGCAAGATTCTCTTTTGGGGCTCAGCTAAAGGTAATGGAAGCTCAGTTCTGGATGTAATGCTTGATGTCCTTTTAATGGTAATTGAAGCAAGGCTACTGATGAGTTAGGCTGGTGAATTCAAAGTTCATGTCACAGTCAAATCTGGCTCGGCATTTCTTTCATTATCTAAAGTGAACCTAAACTTTACACACTCAAAGATGAAAAAGGCAGATCCACAACATAATCGGAGTCCGGGAATTCAAAAGCATGGACTCAGATTTTCTAGAACAATGGCGATGTTTCCAATACAATGGGAATAAGATAATTCCATATGGTGTGATGGGTTAGTATTGATAAGGACTGTCATAGTGTTGGGGGTGAGTTTATGCATAGAGTTAGGTTTTGACCCCTGTAATAAAGGGTTACTGCTGCCATCTTTTCCAAAAGCATATATCTTAATTTGTCTTTGAAAGAAAGAATTAACTTCCAACTTCTAGACATCTGTTCCTTCAAGTTGACTTGTGATGAACATTGTCACAGTTAAGTACAATGAGACATATGACACAACTTGGTCAAAAAATTGAAACACATGGAACGATTAGGCAGAAGCAAGCGGAGTTATTTCTTCTAGCCGTAGTTGCATGAAACTTGCTATACATGTTCTGCATCACATGCCCTGTGATATGGCAAGCATTTGCAGTTGGAGAAGATTGATGTCTTTACTTAGACTGCATCACTGTGAGTTTATGCACAGAATTTGGTTTGATCCCTCTAATAAAGGGTTATTGCTGTCATCCTTCTCCAAAAACATATATTTCAACCTGTCTTTGAAAGAAAGAGTGAACTTCGAACTTATAGACATCTGTTCCTTTCAAGTTGATGTGTGATGAGCATTCTCAGTTAAGTACAAAGAGACACATGACCTGACGTGGTCATAAATTTGAAAACACATGAAACAATTCGGCAGAAAGGGGGCGGGGGGGGTGGAAGGGGAGTGGTTTCTTTAGCTGTAGTTTGCAGGAAGCTTGCTACAGCACTTTTTGCATCACATGCCTTGTAATATCAAGCATTTGCAGTTGGAGAAACATTGATGTCTTTCCTTGCACTGCATCACCTTGCAATGTGACTGTTAAGAGGCAGAATGCTCCATCCTTCCGTGGCTTACTATCGTCAAGGCAATGTGGGGGCACACGCTTCCATGCGACGTTACATTTCAGTGCAATGCCTTTGTACACATTGATCATTTGGTTTATCCCCGTCCCCAACATTTTTGAACTGAGATTAAAACTTTCATAGCCCCTGCATTGTAAGTCATACTTATTGAGACAATATTTGAATCATCTAAAATTGCTGATTTTTAAAAAGTTGAAGAAACTTATGGGCAGGAAATCGGTAGAAATCTGTGGCTGTCTGATGTTTTCATCAATATGGCTAAAAGCCAGGGCAAACACATAATGTGAACTCTTTAATCAAAGCTGCTATCCAACAGGTCAAAGATAAATGGAAAAATAACTCTCTTGTAGCTGACAATGTATATATATTTTTAGAGGAAGTAACTTATTCTTTTCAAAACAAATTAACCGTGGCCTCTACAATATGAATAAACAGTATTTTGTTATTCAGGCATTCCCTTAAACAAGCAACTTTACACATTGAGCTATACTTGTGTTACTGGGGGTGCTGTTGCATTGGCCTTCAGTGCAGTTTATGCTTTGGTAAGTCTGATACCCTTTTTCATTTTCCTTGTAAAAGTCAATTCAGATGCAATCTCCACTATCTATTGACCCTTGATTCCAGGTTAAAGCAATGTATTATATTCCAATGCAGGTGGACATTTACAAATGGAGATCCTCAACTGCATTGTTTAAGTGGGTGGGGGTACATTCTTTAATGATATACGCCTTCTTTGCATGTGGCGTTTTGCCGATGGCCATACAAGGATTTTACTGGATGTCACCGAAAAAGAACTTGGTAACTCTCTCTATCTTGTTGGTCCCCGAAGGACATTACTAGAACATCACAGCTCTCTCTCTCTCTCTCACACACACACACACACACACACACACACACACACACACACACACACTTTTTTTTTTGTTTAGTGAAATCTTTTATTTGTGTGTGGGAAACCCCAAAAAGAGGTAAAAACCCACCAATAAGTAAGACAAAATTTACAAGTAAAGCGTCAGAGCAAAAGTCATGAAGCAGCCAAGTAAAAAAGTTACAAGATCAAACAGGAGGAGGATCAAACACAACATCCTCCAATTTCAGATTGTTGCTTTGTAAAAATTGATGCAGTGAAGAAACTACACCATCAATAAAAACCACATGTTTTTCGCCCTTGTGATTTTTCTTAATATAAGCTGGAAGCTGGAATTTTTGAATCACAGGGTCAAAAATCAGTTGCAACATAGGATGAAAAGAATCCATAGAAAAAGAAACATCTGCATCCTGAACAGAAAGAGACTCTTGCACAGTCTTCACAGACATAGGAACTGGATCAATATCTGTACTCTCTAAAGAAGGAGCATGTGACGTAAGAGCTGCATCAGATAAATCAGGACTCATCATGTCAGCTTCAGTTGGGATAGCAACCTGAGAGAGAGCATGCGGACAATGTACCATCAAAGCAACCAAGTAAGAAGTCCCATTGAGTGGGTTGCCAGTCACCAAAGGCAGAAGTATTGATTTATTGTAACAGAGAGTGGATCATAACAGCCCAAGGCTGATCTCCTTGCATAAATTGCAGCAGCATTTTTCCTTTGTGAGCAAGGATGTGCAAATGGATATCAATGATATTAAGACCTCCATGCATTTTTGGTGAACATAGTTGATGCACTGAAAGAAGACTTAGGCTTTTCCGTCCATGCTTGGATCGCCAAAAGGGTTCCATGATTACAAACATGAAAGAAGCAAGATTCGCTTTTAGTGAACATTATTAGAGGCAAATAAAATTGAATATAGGCCACTAGAATGGACTGCACTATTCGAAGTCGAACATGCAATGGCTAGGTTGCTAGTTTCCAATATTCTATCTTTTTTCTGAGCTTGACAAGCACCCAATCAATCTGTTGACGATGGGTGACCCCCCAACCTAAAGGGTAACTAAGATGACGATCAATCTGAGTGGGTGGAATTATTTCCCCTAGGCATAAGAGGCCATGCCAGTCTTTAGAATGAAAGGGGAGCAGCACAGACTTATAAAAATTTACATGAAGACCAACTGCCAAACCACAGGGCGAAAGAGCTTGCATCAAAGCAAAAAAATAATTCTGAGTATTATTTGGGATAAGAAAGTAATCATCAGCGTAGGCTTGAGCAACCATGCTGCAATTTTCTGCCATTTCCAAGCCATGAAGGATTCATGTATCCACCAGATGGTCTATATATTGCAACATAGGATGCGTAGCAATGGCATACAACAAAGCACTAAGGGGATATCCCTAACGGATCGAACAAAGAAGAGTCCATTCTTGAGAAATGTCTCCAAAGAGAATACAGGCAGCTTTGCTGTCCTCATAGAGCCAGTAGATAACCTGCTGCATTTTTATTCCAACCCCAAAGCTTGCATGGTTTGCGAGATAAATTCCCATTGAACTGTATCAAAATCTTTTGCAATATCCACCTGCAATAGCAGAACATCCTGCTGCGTGTATTTTGCATATTCCATCCCAACATAAGTATTTGCAATATTGTTTGTGATATGCCTACGAGGGATAAACCCATATTGTGAAGGATGCAGCCCCTCATGCAAATAACCTTTGATACGGTCTGCAAGCATTTTGGCTATGATTTTGTAAATGACCGGCATAAGCGTGATTGGTCTCCAATCAAAGAGTGAATCACATAATTGCTTCTTAGGAAGGAACTTTATGTTAGAATTCGTGGTTAATGCCCCACATATTTTGCCCCCCCATTTATGAGGAGAAGGGCAAGGGGCTTAGGCGGTTAGAAGGGGGAGTGATTGAGAGGGGGTCGCCGACCGGTCAAAGTCAATGGTCCGTTGCCAAGGTCAAAGTCAATGGCTGGTCGTCAAGGTCAATGGTCGGTGACCAAGGTCAATGATCGGTGGCCAATGTCAATGGTCGGTGGTCAAGGTCAATGGTCGGTGGCCAAGGTCAATGGTCGGTAGTCAATCCACCACCACTTTGTGGCCTCTCCCCTTTATTATATAAAGCCCCCTTCCCCCTCACTATCACAGAGCACTCAAGCCTCCAGCCTCTCAGCACTAAAGCTGATCCAGCAACGCGCACAACTGAATTTACATCAACTGAATTCAACAGCTTCTACAAAACACATGGAATCAAGCGACAACTGACTACAGCCAGGACTTCTCAGCAAAATGGTGTAGCTGAAAGGAAACACAGGACCTCAGTTGAGATGTGATTGACTATGTTGCAAGGCAAGAATCTTACCAAAGCCTATTGGGGTGAAGCCCTTGCAACCGCAATTCATATTCTCAGCTGGACGAAGACAAAGGTTGTGGAACACATGACTCCATACGAGGTGTACTATGGTAAGAACCAACAATCTCTCACTTACGAATTTTTGGTTCTAACGCCTATGTACATGTAAAAGGATGAACAGAAGAAGCTTGATCCCAAAAGCCAGCAATGCATCTTTGTTGGCTACAATGAAGAGTCTAAGGTATACAGACTCTTTGACCCCAAGAAGAAGCAGATCATTGCTAGCTGAGATGTGATGTTTGAGGAGACACTACCAGAGACTGTTGATGATGATCAAGAATTCAGAGCTCCTCCCCCTGCCCTACCCAAAGTTGTCATTGAAGAGGTCCCCCAGGAGGCCCCAGTAGCCGAAGAAGAGGAGGAGGAGCAACCAGCTACAGTACCCACTTCAGAGGATCCTCAGCCAGCAAGGAAACTCCCAAAGTGGTATCTCAGGACTTTACAAGAGTCCCGAGTGACAGATAAACCTGAGAGCAATTCTACCCTTCGGAGGTCCCAGTGGCATGGTTCGGCTTCATCTGCTCACTGTGCGTTGGTGACTTAGGTCACAGAACCCACGTCCTTTGAAGAGGCCAAGGACATCCCAGAGTGGCAGGCGGCCATGCAGACACAGATGGACACCATCCAGATGTTGAAGAAGTGAAAGGAAAGCATGAAGCTGAACATGAAACAAGAGAATGCTTGCTTGCTTATGGAATAAAGAAAGGTGAGGTCCATATGTAGGCACCTCTACATGAGCCACCAAGCTCCACAATCATCTCCTCAATCAGCTCCTAGAATCTCTCAATCATCCTATGTGGCATCTACCACCACCTAACAGTGCTTATGGGCCTAACTGTGCCTCTAGCACACACACATAGAACCCAAGGTGTGCCTGGGGCATACACCTTGAGATATCCCATCAAACCCCCCCTCAAGGGAATGCCTCAGGCTATGTCAAGGATACATCTAGTCACATAGTGTCTCAAGCCATCTCATGGTGGTCAAGGATAAATCTATGGCTAGGATCTCATGCTAGCAAGGGTTCCCAAGGGTGTGAAGTCAACAAAGGGATACATAAGACCTTCCAATGGTTAATGAGGGAGAACAAGCTCTCACAAGTTTGGGGAAGAAATGTGAAGATGAAGAAGAAGAAGATGATGATGACATGGCATAAATGGGCTCAAGGAGGATCATAGTGCTTTGATACCATATTGAAGAAGTGAAAGGAAAGCATGAAGCTGAACATGAAACAAGAGAATGCTTGCTTGCTTATGGAATGAAGAAAGGTGAGGTCCATATGTAGGCACCTCTACATGAGCCACCAAGCTCCACAATCATCTCCTCAATCATCTCCTCAATCAGCTCCTAGAATCTCTCAATCATCCTATGTGGCATCTACCACCACCTAACAGTGCTTATGGGCACCTAACTGTGCCTCTAGCACACACACATAGAACCCAAGGTGTGCCTGGGGCATACACCTTGAGATATCCCATCACCAGAAGAACCACACATGGGACTAGGTGGATCGACCTCGCAAGAGGAAGGTCATCGGAACAAGTGGGTCTACAAGCAAAAGTTCAAGTCTGATGGGAGCTTGGACAAATACAAAGCTAGATTGGTGGTGAATGGATATGCTCAGTCAGAGGGTCTTGAATTTGATGAGACCTTTGCCCCAACTACTCGGATGACATCAATCCGGACAGTCATAGCTTTGGCTGCACATCACAGTTGGTCCATCTTTTAGATGGATGTTAAATCGGCATTCCTTAATGGGACCCTGGAGGAGGAGGTTTATGTTGAGCAACCCCATGGTTTCATGTTCCAGGGTCCACATCATAGGTTTGCAGATTGAGGAAGGTACTATATGGGCTGAAACAGGCTCCCAGAGCATGGTACCAGCGGATAGATGAGTTCTTTGACAGGATTGGGCTCGAGAGAAGTCCTTCTGATCCCAACCTCTACTTCGTCATTGAGGGAGGGATGATGTTGGTTATCATTTTGTATGTGGATGATCTCGTGCTCACAGGGAATCACAAGGACAGAATAGCCTAAGTCAAGAAGCTGCTTATGACAGAGTTCGAGATGTCAGACTTGGGGCTACTCCACTACTCCTTGGTATTGAGGTACGGTAGAGCAGTGACAGTATTTTCATTTGTCAGGAGAAATATTATCATGAGCTGCTTAGGAGGTTCCAAATGGAGAACTACAAGCCTGCAGTTACACCAATGGAGGTTGGGCTGAAATTCAGCATCCATGATTCATCAACATTGGCGGATGCTAGACGTTACCGACGGTTGGTAGGGAGTCTTTTGTACCTTTCCAACACTCGGCCCGACATCTCTTTCTCCGTTGGAGTCTTATGCAAGTTCTCTGCCAAACCCAGGGAGGCACTCTGGAGAGCAGGATTAAGAGTATTATGGTACCTACAAGGTACTAGTACCTATGGCATTACCAACACCTCACGCTTGGAACTTGGGGTTTCTGTGATTCCGACTTGGCTGGGGACTTCGACACTCGGAGATCCACCACAGGCTATCGTTTTGTGCTTTCTTCAGGAGCTATCTCATGGCTCAGCAAGAAGCAGCCTTCCGTTGCCCTCTCATCGACAGAGGTGGAGTACAGGGCTGCATGCACCGTAGCATGTGAATCTTTGTGGCTCAGATGGATCTTGGAGGATCTGGACCAGACACAAACGGAGGCGACCGTGATCCTGTGTGACAACCGGAGTTGCATGGTGATTGCGAAGAATCCGGTGTTTCACGCGAGAACCAAGCACATCGAGGTTCACTACCATTTTGTTCGAGAGCTCATCATCGATGGCATTGTTGAGCTAATGCTTCCAGTCAAGAAGCAAGTTGGAGACCATAGGGCAGCCATGCAAAGTGCCATCAATGCACCCAAACAAGAAATCCCACTGATTGGGTCGCCAATGACCAAAAGCAGGAGTACTGATATGTGTGACCAGATATTGAATCATGAGAGCCCAGGGCTATTCACCTTTCAGAAATTGCAGCAACATTTTCCCCCTGTGAGCAAGGATGTGCACCTAGATATTAGTGATATTCAGTTCTCCATGCATTTTAGGGGGACAAATTCGATGCACCGAAAGCAGTCTGAGACTTTTTCTGCCATGTTTGGAACGCCAAAAGATTTCCATAATGACAGACATAAAGGAATCAAGGTCTGCCTTGGTGAACATGATCAAAGGCAAATAAAATTGAATGTACGCCACAAGAATGGACTGCACTATTCGGAGGCGAACATGTAAAGGCCATGTTGCCAATTTTCAATATTCAAGCTTTTTCTGGAGCTTGATTAGAACCCAATCAATTTGCTGTCGACGAGTAAGTCCCCAGCCCAAAGGATAACCAAGGTGACGAACTAACTGAGTCCATATAAAGAATACACACACACACTCTCTCTCTTTTTAATAGTGAAAACTTTGAAGGCTTTATATTACAAGATAGCTATCCCAGAAAAACTGGTAAGCCAAAAGATTACATCAAGAGAAAATCTCTGTGTAGGACAAATATACATCATGATCTATGTAGTGAGTTTGCAAACAATCGAAGAGTGATTGCTGCAAAGAATGACGGAAGAAAACAAAAGTTGAAAGAATTGGATCACCAAAGACTCTGTGATTTCTATCTTTCCAAAGAGTCCAGAGTGCCCAGAAGTGAACCTAGGCAAAGAACACACTTTTTAAAAAAAAAAAAGTGAAAACTTTGAATGCTTTATATTACAAGACAGCTATTCCAGAAAAAGTGTAGAAACCACACCATCAATAAAAACAAGCTGTTTTTTGCCCTTGTGATTCTTCTTAATATAGTCCGGCACCCGAAATTTCTGAATCACAGGGTCAAAAACCTGTTGTAACATGGGATGAAAAGAATTCAGTGAAAACGGCAAATATGCATCCTGAACAGAAGAAGACTTTGGCACAGGCAATCAGAGGCAAAGGAGCTAGATCAACATTTGTATCCTCTGACGAAAGAGCTGCATTTGATAAACCAGGACTCATCATTTCAGCTTCACTTCGAGGATCACCCTGAGAAAGAGCATGTGTAGCATCCTGTATAATCCCCTCTGCAAGGGGCACATCCATATCTTGAGGAGAAGGATGCTGATGATGCTCAACAGGAGTCGGATCCTGAACTTCTTCAGCAAGAGAAAGATTGGCCTATGATTTTTCTACCTTCCTCCAGTAATGCTTCGGAACAGTAAAAGAAGGCTTATCCAGTAAAGCCTTAGTAGAAACCGGAGGAGGAGGAAGAGTAACCTTCACAGTTGAAGAAGGAGCAGGAGGAGCGGTCATGGAAACAAAAGGGCAAGCACGTGCAAAATGACCAACCTGTCGGCACCGATAACATGCTGTAGGAAAAGAGGTGAAATGCAACCTGATGCGCATCGGATGGGCAAATCCCAAATCAAGATCCAGAGTAGAGGGCACGGGCTGCACCATATCCTATAAAATACAAAGGCAAACATCTCGGGTAGCCTGCAAAAACTCCTATCTCGGAACATGTAGAGGCCTCCCCAAAAGCGCTGCAAGAGTAGGAAGATGCTGAAGAAGAGGCAAAGGCAACGCTGTGAGGGTAATAGAGACCGGACAGTGAGTCAGAAGAGAGGTAGACGGATCAAAAAGCGGATCCCAAGGCATCACATAAGCAAAGAAACCAGCCCCATGAATACCAACACGACTGACAAGTCGCTCCACCACATCAGTCGAAGAGCAGTGGGCATAATAAAGACCTTTGCCCAGAAAGACAAAGGAGGAAAGGCAATCCTGACCCACTGCAACTTTAGCCCAACGATGAAGTTGAGCTGCAAATAAAACCCTACCCATAAAGTAGAGATAGACCCCAAACTGCTGAGCCTGTCGAAGACCAGAAACTAGAAGGACAGAGTCCAAAGAACAAACAAGTGGTGAACCCGATGAAAGAACATCTGTGACAGAAGCAAAACACATCTGGCGAAGAAGGTCCAGCTGAAGGGAAGACGAAGGACCATCCGCGATATCCAGCTTTGCCGATTTAACCAAAGTGGAGGGAGGCAAATCACCACGCTTCCGCGGAAAGAAGACACGTGCAAGAGGGGCAGAGGCAGAAGGGGGGGCTGAAGCAGAGAAAACGAAAGAGCCATCTGTCGAAGTAGCAGGAAGAGGGGAAGAAGAGACATCAGGAAGAGACTGTACAGAACTTGGCGTGAGAAGAGCAAAAGGCCGCAGAGACAGAGGGAGCTATCCCACACACACACACACACACACACACACACACACACATTTTATTTTATTTTTGGGAAAACTTTTCTGGATTATATTACAAAGTAACTATCCCAAAATGGGATATGTCAAAGTACATAGATCCCAAACTAGATAGCTGGAAAATACATCACGAGAAAATCTCACTGTAGGACAAATATACATCATACTCTATGTAGTGAGTTTGCAAGTGCGTGCACGCACGCACACACACATATTTTTGGTGAAATCTGTTTGTTTTAACACACACGCTCTTTTTTTTTTTTTTGGAAATCCATTTGTTTTTATATTACAAAAAACAGTACCAAGAAGGGGACAACTAGCTACTACATCAAAATGATAATGAAGTAGGATAATCCAGATCCCGCGCATGGAGACTATCATAGAAGCCCGGAAGAAGTGATACTTAGCCACGGATAGATCATCAAAGACCCTATGGCTATAGAGTCCATATTGCCCAATAACTAACCCAATGAAACAAAAGATTATAGCTGTGCCTAACCAGATGAATACCAAACAAGCAAAATTCAAAGCAAGCACAAGGAAAATGTGCATGAAGTCATCGTTGTAGCAAAAACAAGAAATCACCAGATTGAGGGCAATGCCAAAATAAATGAGGCATGGAGACTCTCAAGGGTAGGCATTGGCAACAAGTGGTAGGTCAGATATGTCTAAACGAAAGAACAACCCCAAGCAATACTCTCCCAAAGAAAATATGTTGCTGAAGGAAAAGTTTGCAAGCCCAAATTTTTTCATCACCATTGAGAAGTACGTGTCATAGACTAGAAGCGATTGTCATGAGGAGAAACAAGTAGGAGGCAGGAACCCTTGTACAATGATACAACCGTGACATCAGCTAAGAGCAACCAATGACAAGAAGGATCATTTGAGTGAAGAGCCAAGTCTTTGAGATAGGCTAGAATCTCAAGACAAGACACTGGTTGAAGGCCATGGAGCATTTGTGATAAAGTGCTATAGGGGTCTATAATGTTAAATTACACGGCGCAGCAGAACAGAGAATAGAGAGTACATAGCAAACTAAAGATGAACAAAATTTTCCTTCAATACTGATGTAGTACAGATGATGGCTCCGTTTACCCGTGCGCTCCCACAATGGAGCTTAGATGGTGATCTAGACAGATACTAGATGAAGAGCTACTAGCTGGAAGATCTGTTTGGTCCGATCTGATCTGAACAGATATGATACAATGGACTGGGGAGGTCGCCTCTTTATAGCTATGAGGGCGGTAGTCGGATCAACGTAGTCGGTGGAACCGACCAGTCAACCTAGTCGGTGGAGCCGACCAATCAACCTAGTCGGTGGAACCGACTAGTCGTTTATGGAATATTCAGAGAATATTTCTTCATCATCTGATATTTCCTCCTCCTTCATAGCTCCTGGGATAGCTCCATAGTGAATTACCTCTTCGCTTGATGATAAAGTGGAAGAGCTCTTCTCAGCCTTCACTACATGTGGTTGCTCCCTGAACACCATTTTTGCTACTGCAGGTAAGTGAGCAACCATACCTTGCTTCTGCATCTCCTTCAGCACTGCAAATCCGATGTGGCAGAATATTTCGTGCCAGAGTATGCTTGTGTCCACTCCAGCGGTGGCTGTAAGAGCACTTAGCTCATACAGGTTAGTCCTCCTTACTCATGTGCCAACAAGATTGCCAGCACTACCCAGAATTTTTGCTCCTGTCTTGTTGAACCTCACCTCATGGTCAAGGTCAGTTATGGAAGCAAATTGATAGCAAATTTCTCTTGATTTGTGGAACATACAGCACATTAGATAGTTTCTTAACATCTCCATTTATAGAAACAAATGAAACCGTACCTGTACCCTCAACAGGGCATTTTGTGTTATTTCCAACCGTCACAGTGATGGATTCTTGTAGAGGCTGCATGGAACAATATAGACCCTTCTTGCAGGTCATGTGATGGGAGGCACCACTATCCAACACCCATGAATCAGTGGTTGACGCTTCTTGAACTGAGGAACACTCTTTCTCAATGGCCAGAAATAGATCCAACTCTGCTTCCGTTGTGTTAGCTGTCTCTTTCCCCTTATCTGTCTTCTTCAGGGTACCATTCTTTTCATCTGCTTTCTTGACCCGGCAATCTGCAATCACATGGCCCTTCTTCTTGCAGTAGAAGCATTCTTTCTGAAACCTTTAACACCAGGACGAGCACGCGCCAGGCACCACTCCTCGACTTCTGAGATGACTCTATCATGCTACCAGACATGGACCTAGATGGAGCAAGTATGACCAGGACCTCATTGGACCGACACGGGCCTGTTACATCATATGGACATGCGCTCCTTGATCTAGGCAGGATGCATGATCTCATCATCTACAACGGGCTTGACCTATGGCCCTCCTTAAGGTGGTTTTACTTGCTTCCCACACGGGGGGGCACTAGTGTAGTAGATTACATCATGGGATCCCCTACCTTCACTTCATGTATCACCGACTTCACCGTAGCACCTCTCCCTCCAGGAGCTGATCACACATACCTATTCTTCACTATCGCCACCCCACGCTTAGCCACACCACACACCACATAGGAAGCACGACACCTATCATGACATACACTTTGATCACAGCCTCTCACCGGCCTACTCTGGACGCCTAAATAGACTCCTAACCTACATCGATCACATACCACTCATAGAGGACTGTGCTGCCCTGATTAGTCGCACACTCCATGAGGCTGCTCTCCAAATCTTTCCCCACACCACACGGTACACTAGACCACCACCTCTTGGTTCTGTACCCTACAACAATTGGTACGATGCGGAGCCTTATCGTCGACAGCTCCGACTTGAAACTAAATGTCACCTCCTGAACACACCAGACAACGGTACGCAAGTACCGACGTCTCGTACGTCGAAAGAAGCAAGCATTTCTTCGTCGAAATGAGGAGGAGCTGTTGCACATCTTGTACAGCAAGGATTTTTTGGCGGAGATTCCTTGAGCGTAGGTCTCCTTCACCCCTCACCAACACGAGAGTCTAGCACACGTATGCACACCATCTTTATGATGTCCCACACCAGCCCACTCTAGATCTCATACACATACCTCGCCCCACCACTTGCACGTTGTTCACCAGAGGGGGAGTCAAGGACGCGACATTGAAACTGCACAATGGCCGAGCTAAGGATCACGAGGGGCTATGCACTAAGTTTATCGCATATGGGATCGACACATTAGCCCCGATCCTAGCAAAGCTATTCAATGATGCTGTTTGCCTTGGCTTCTCCCGCACTTGGACACTCAACACCATCACCCCCATCCACAAGGCAGGGGATCCCACGGACCCGAGTAACTACAGGACTATCATGATTGGACATGTGATATCCAAGATCTATGCAGCTGTATTGGATGTGTCGGTCAACCTGTTCGCAGAGATGAGAGGGCTCAGAGAAGAGGGTCAGGTCGGTTTCAGGTGAGACCATGGGACTATGGATCACATACTCACACTCAGGAGTGTCATTGAGGAGGCCAGATCACGGAAGGAGAGGGTATATTGTTGCTTTGTGGATGACAAGTACCTTGAGCTCGTCTCATCACATGCCTATAGACATTGGGATTTGATCAGGAGATCATCTGGGCAGTCATGGCACTGTATGAGAGAGTCTCAGGCCGAGTTCGGACAGGTTGGACAGATGAGATCTTGAGTACCATAGGGGTCAAACAGGGTTGTCTCTTATCACCGATCCTGTTTGGCCTCTACATCGATGAGCTTGAGACTTTCATGGGGGCGTTCGGAGGGACCGGTTGCTCACTTGCCAGGATCATCATCTAGATTCTTCTTTATGCAGATGACGTGGCACTCTTGTCGTCCACACCCGAGGGGCTCCAGCGACACCTGGATGCATTGCAGGCTTTTTGTTTATCCCATGATTTGGAGGTCAACCTTGGCAAGACCAAGGTCATG
Organism: Dipteris shenzhenensis; assembly: GCF_047967505.1. Lineage (NCBI taxonomy): Eukaryota > Viridiplantae > Streptophyta > Polypodiopsida > Gleicheniales > Dipteridaceae > Dipteris > Dipteris shenzhenensis. The sequence goes on along the minus strand of NC_141627.1, from coordinate 9,194,022 downwards.
ATCTTTAACACCTCTCGAACAAACATGCAATGGAAGCAGTTTACTTTTACTGTCGGTGGGTCACCAGTTGAGATCGTATCCTCATACACTTACTTGGGGGTCATCTTCTCCGGCCTGATCTTCACAATGAGACCAACGATGCAGGCCAGACTGAGCAGGGGATACGCCTCAGTGGCTCGGCTAGAGAGACAATGCTTCCACTCCCACTTCCAGGACCATCGGACCAAGGCTTTTCTCTTCGACTCCTTGGTCCGACCAGCCGGTATGTATGGCAGCCCTTGTTGAGGGCCTGACATGTCAAAGATAGAGTGGACACAGGTGGAGCGCCTGCAGATCCTCATGCTCTCACGGATGACCAGGGGACACCGTCTGTACCACATCACATCATTCAGGCCGAGTTTGGTGCTTCTCCACTCCAACTATATGTAGTCTTTCAGACCATCACATATCTACACCGGGTTAGATCATATGGGGACTGCACATCAGGGAGACGAAGGTTGCCATGGTTGGCTCTCGATTCCTCTATCAGGTTGGCAGCAGAGGGAGACGAGCGATGCTGGTATGCACGGACTCACAGATGGTTTGTGAGACTAGGGTTCCACATCGATAGGGTACCTCCTTTTCAGTACAATTTAGATGCCCCTCCGGTACTCCCACCCACCATTCCGATCGGGCCACACACCAACCAGGTCATTCGAGAGGATCTCGTGCAGCTACACACCTTTAGGATCTGGTTGGAGCCGAGGGAGCTTCCAGTGAAGTTGAGTTTCTACAGAGATTACTGTCTACGTATTTCGGAGGAGGGATTCATCACACCACCGGGATACACTGAGCTTCATATACCTCACTCACCACAGATCTCGATCGGATAGTTTCGGGTATCCTCCGCATAGAGAGCGGCAGAGCATAGGGGATTCGTAGGGAGCATCGCTTATGCATATTGTCCGACTGTCAGGAGATTGAGTTGGAGGAGTATTTTATTTTCAGGTGCACAGTGTACTACGAGATCCAAGGTCGCTACCACTGCCTCTTCAGAGACAGCTTCGGGTTCCTTTCCAGATTCATCGCCTACCCAGATCAGAGATGCCTCGCGACTTTCATTCACGGGGGTCCGACACAGAGAGTACTTACTCAGGCAACGGGGCTTGGCCACATCATCAGACACCTCTCAGAGCAGGATCATAGAGTTCTTCCCATCGAGTGACATTGATCGTCCAGTCTCTAGCCGCAGACGTGACAGAGACCTCGACCCGACGACGGCAGCATGACACACGAGACATCGAGGGGACACACAGATCACTCTGGGGGACCTCCCGTCATTGTTTAGACCCGGGATACGTCCCACGGGAGTCATAGTGGCTTTGGTCTTGTGTCGAGCCTTGTCTAGGAGACCGAGACGCACGGCATCCCTTGATGGATGCCAGCATCCCATCACCAGCTATGCACCAGCCAGGGCGACATGACATGTGGAGGATTCTGCTCCGCTCTAGTCCTTTTCTTTTCATTGTTACATCCAGATGTATTTGATTATGTATGATCAAACTTAGGATTCAGCACGGGTGATGATGCTCGTTTCAGTAGCTCCACCCTTACTGTGATTTGTATCAGGTTTTCTTTCAATCTCATAGACCCATCGGTCTTGCAAAGACTCTAATAAAATTTCTTTCTTTCTTTCTCCTTCATTAAACTTCTCAGCTGCGAGCTGATTCTCTAGGTTCTAGATCCATGTATGATTCCGCGTCCCATATTGACTCTTCAATATGTTTCAGGCGAGAGTTGCCTTAGATGTATGCTGAATCAAGGTCAAAACGCTATTAGTAGTACTTGTAACCAAGGCACACAGAGCATCTACGTTCCTGCATTTCCAAGCTCATAGAAGGTCGGCATTAGGAGGTATCGTACTCCCCGGATTTGCTGGGTCGGGGGTCCTTGTGGTTTTGGGTCAGTAGTCCCTAGTATTGTCTCCAAAAGCTCATATGAATCAAGAATAGCAGTAATTTTAAACTTCCACAGAGTGTAGTTCGTACCATCTAGCTGCCTTCAATGAAGGCTGGTAGGCGAATCCTCAACGCTTGGATTGTTGGTGCAGCAGTAGCTGCTGAACTCGAGCCGCTTCCTGTTGCCATCACTCCTTATGTTGTTGAAGCCCTCGCCTCTCTCCTACTCTTCGATCCTTAGAGCCGCCTGGGCTCTGATACCATGTTAGTAAGTGAACCCTGATCACCATAGAAGAGGGCTAAATCTTGAGTGCCTTTGAGATATCTGAAGACTCTCTTCACTGCCTGCCAATGCTGTGAACTGGGCATGTGCATGAACCTGCTGAACTGGGATACTGTGTACTGTAAGTCAGGTCTGGTGTGGCATAAGTAAATGAGACATCCAACAGCCTGCTAGCTTGCTGCAAATCAGCCTTGAAAGCTGCAATATGCGGAGTATCAGGACCCGTGATGAGCATGTCATCCACAAATAAAATCAGCACTAAAAAATCAGATCCACTCCCACGGACATAAAGAGTGGGCTGTGTGGGGCTATTTAGAAAACCAAGGGACAGTAAGTGTGCATGAATTTTAGCATACCATGCCCGGGGTGCCTGCTTCAAACCATAAAGGGCTTTTCTCAGCCGGCATACTTTGTTTTTAGAGCCAACAACCTCAAAGCCAGGAGGTTTTGTCACATGAACTTCTTGCAGTCTTGATGTCAAGCTGGTGTACTTGGCAATGGTGATGGGCTGCAATGGCAATGACACATCTAATAGTAAGTAATCCTAGAAGTGGGAGCAAAGGTCTCCTCAAAGTCAATGCCTTGTTGTTGAGCATACCCTTTTGCAACAAGACGGGCTTTGTGTCGATCTATGCTGCCATCAGATTTCCTTTTTAATTTTTAGACCCACCGGGTACTAATGGCATGCTTGTCGGGAGGGAGATCTACTAATTCCCATGTGTCATTTTTGGCAGTAGATTGTAGCTCAGCTCTCATTGCATCCATCCACTCTTTGCTGTCAAAAGCATCTTTATGGCACAAAGACTCTTCATTGCAAGCTGTAGCAAGGAGTGCAAACTCAAGAAAGTGACCATGCATCTGTCTATTCCCTGATCTTGTCCGGGCAGCAAGAGGTTGATCTCGTTTGCTGTCCCTCAATGTGTCAAGAAGCCATCTGGGAACTTGCCTTTGCTGTCTATTGACAGCTCTTTCTTCAAATAAGTGCATCATGAATAGTGGGATCATTTTGTGCTGGAAAAGGAACCTGCAACTCAGCATGGGGTGCTGGCTGATCATTGCTTGTTGGAGGGCCTGCAGGAGGCTCATGTTGCTGGTCAAAATCCCCCTCTGAGGGAAGCAGAGGTAACCAAGAGTCAGAGGCATCAAACATGTCAACTTCTGGCTTAGCTTTGCAATCCACAAGAGAAGACGAATGTTCAGCAAAGATTACATCTCTACTGACAATAATCTTCCCAGTATTTGGTTGGTACAACCGATACCCTCTGCTCTCCTAGCTATAACCAATAAATATGCATTTGATTGCCTTATCATCAAGCGTATGTCTCAGCTGAGATGGTACATGAACATATGCAAGAGACCCAAAAACTCTCATGTGTGAAAGTGAAGGCTTTCTGCCTTTCCATGCTTCATAAGGTGTAACAGTCCTCAATGCCCTTGTAGGTGATCTATTCAGCACATAGTTGGCACACATCATTGCATCAAGCCAAAATTTATTGGGCAAGGACTTGGCCTTAAGCATGCATCTAGCCATCTCCATAGTGGACCTGTTCTTCCTTTCAGGGCAGGATTATGCTAAGGAGTGTAAGGAGTAGTGCATGAGTGAACAATGCCCCGGAGAACCCTAGGACCTAGTGTCCTAGTGGTAACACTAGTACTAGGTGTCATAAGATACTAAAAGTACTAGGTGACTTAAGTGCCAATAACTAAAGCTACATTGCACATACCAGGGCCTAGAGGGCATGAATATGACCGGGAGAAGATGGCCTACACCCCCCTCTCACAGACTTTTTTTTTTTGGTAAAGCAAATATTTCATTTAGAAGAATGTACATGCGTATCTGTCCAAAGTGGAACAGCTACTACTAAAAACTAGAAACTGTAATAAAAGACTTCTAACTGGGCCAGAGGAAGGTCTCCAAGAGAATACATCCTAGAGAGTGTCACGCCCTCACAGAATCTAACCCTATCAGAATCATGCACAGGCAACTCACCACCCAACCATGCTGATCCAAACTCGATCAGCCCCACCGAGCCCAGGCTAGAGAGCCTCATGGAAACTGCCAGCCCTGCAAGCCAAATCTCACCCTTGGCGTTCCATACTGCCTGGCGAATAGCTGCATTGGTAGCTGCTAGCTCTGCTCCCCCACTAGCCGCTGTGTGCAACTATGGCCCTTCCTTCCCAATGCTACTCACTATGGTCAGGTCGTCTCCCATTAAGCCCATTCACAGTATGCAAATATTAATAGCTGCCTGATTGACATGGTGGGATACAACTAGGTACACCTGAGACTTGATTTGTGATTGCTATGTGGTACTTGTAAGTGTGGTGCACCTTTATAAAACCTTTACATAATTGTTTTCTGGCGATTGTCAGTCTTATACTGCTTGATGGCCATCATTTCTGAGCTGGCGAAATCTGCATTTGATGCATTTGGTTCCTTGTCTTACAGATAAATTATATACTTACAAGGTTGGGATTTTAATGGAATGGTGGTCATACTTACCAAATGTTGATACGACTAGAGAATGAAGCTGGTATGTGCAGTTGAGCAGCAAAATTTTAAGAGGATGGATGCCTATATTGCATTAGATTTTCCTTTTGCATTTTAACCCCTGTTTGAATTCACGTGTTCAGGCCTGTCATTGTAGGAGATCTAAAAAGTTAAGTTTCTGATATGCATAGCAACCTGTACATTAGTTCCTGCACTCAAGCAGTAATTACTTGACATCATTTGACCACGGCATGGTGTATCATGTGGGTCTGCCCAACTGGAGAACTTCACATTGCAGAAAATAAATAGAAAATTGGTGAAGTGGTCTTTTGGAGCCAGAGATGAAGCAGAATGTTCAAAGGAGACTCGTCTTTCTACAGTCAATCGAGGTGGGATTAATATTCTCCTCACAGGAATAAGAGATCGCTGGATGTTGGCTTTGGTGCAAGCTTGGAAGGAGCAGTCAATACAAATTGCAATGTTGAGAACATAAATTTTGTATCCCTCTGTCTCTCTTACATTGATGAAATACACATGTAATTGGATCAAAGTTTATATATTGGGTACCACATTTGAGCTTAGCCCTATTCTTATCCTTTCCGCATACGTGATCATTTGTGGTGGCTCTTGTATCCAGCTGCTTCAATAAAGATTGCGATTCATTTCAGTACCGTTTGCAGGATGAAGATTTATCAGTTTATTCATATCAGTTTATCTAAGTTGGTTCATTTCAGTACCGTTTGCGAGATAAAGATTTTTCAGTTTATTGTCATGAATAAAATTAATGTCCTCTCTCTCTCTCTCTCTCTCTCTCTCTCTCTCTCTCTCTCTCTCTCTCTCTCTCTCTCTCTCTGTGCAGTGGTGCAGAGGTCCAGGCTGCTGGATATGATGTTCTACTACTAGTAAATGCCGATGATGTGGTTCTCCTTGCCAAAGATGAGAGGGCCCTACAGAAAGTAGTTGTTTCCAAAACAAATCCTTGGGGACTTTCAGCGTGCAAGTAGTTGTTTCCAAAACAAATCCTTGGGACAGGTCTAAAAGAGATGCATGGCACCAAGAAAAAGAGCTGGAATTGGTAAAGACCTGTACTTGGAAGCTTAAGGACAAAAACAAATGGATGCATGGTTGGAAAATTGTCTTAGGTTTAATGAAAGCTCTTTTAAGCTTCCAGAATATACACAATACTGGCATAGACAGCAGTTCTATATATTGTTACCGACTTGGAAATGTGGGCTCACCAAAAAGACGTATTACAGAAGAATTAGGAATTGATGTGCAGATTCCAGATCCATTTTACTGGGCTGAAACTTGTATGCTGCCATTAGAGGGCCAAGCTCTATGGTAACTTGAAGTGTCAAGTGGGAAGATGGGGAGAGTACAGAATCTCGGGAAATGCCAAGCAAAGAACAGAGGATGAGTATGGCACTCAGAATCCTGGAAAATGTCAAGCAAACAGCAGAGGATGAGTACTGCACTCTTCTTAACTGTAAGCATGACACAGCCCTAACGAATAGAGCATATTTGCACGTGAACGAGAAAGACCACATACATGACTTCAAAACTAGTAAATTCACAAATGTTGCTTTGAACATCCACATAAGGGACAAGATGCAGCTGCCTAGCAATATGTTTTGTTAGATTGGCAACTTATAATCATGGATGAGGAATTCCTACTATCCATAGATACTATTGGGGCTTTGATAAACATAAAACAATCTCTCTCTCTCTCTCTCTCTCTCTCTCTCTCTCTCTCACGCGCGCTCTAAACACCCAACTACGCCCCCACCCTTCCAAGCCCATCATTGGTTCCCCTAACCCCCTTACCTTCTTGTTGCACCACCTTTGATCTCTTGCTATTTTCTGAGGGCACCCTTTAGCCCATCATGGCCCTCATCCAGCCTTTCCAACCTTGTTGCGCCTACTTAATCTCACAAGCCCATTCACTAGTTGCACGACATGTTTATAATAAATAACAATATCCTTCATAATAGAAGTATGACCATTAATGTGTTGAGCATCTTGTATGGGAAGTCTTGCAACACGTCATGCTATGTTGAATTGAGGAAGACAAAAATGAGCCTTAAATTGGTTTCCATTGCGGCAAAACTATATAACACCACAACGATAGTGAAATGCTAGGTTTGTATGTGAAACCATGGAGTAGCTTTGAAGTTTACTTCGAAGTTTAAGTGGCATATTAAAGCATCATTGGAATCCCGACAATTTATAGCTTATATAATTAATGTCTTGATCCATGAAGCTAACATAAAACACACCATGGTGCAAATGGCATGGCATGCTCATGTATAATTAGCCATTATAGTTGCAAAAGAAAGTGATGCTAACTTTAAGTGGACGTGCTTCAGAAAAAACTACCTGTCCCTTCTTAAGGGGAGAGAGAGAGAGAGTGGGGGGGGGGGAAGGGAGGGAGGGAGGGAGAATAAAATACTTGTCCCTTCTTAAGGAGGGGGGGAGGGAGGGAGGGAGGGGGAGAGAGAGAGAGAGAGAGGGGGAGGGAGGGAGGGAGGGAGGGAGGGAGAATGAGAATGAGAAATCTTGGGGGGCCATGGTTGCCAGGGAGAGAAAGAGGGAGAGAGAGAGAGAGAGAAGGGGAGAGAGAGAGAGATTAATCCTGGCCAAAATGGCCTCCAGAGGAGAGAGAGAGAGAGAGAGAGAGAGTGAGTGAGTGAGTTGGAAATCAAGGGAGGGAGGGAGGCAGGGAGGGAGGGAGTGAGAGATGGAAATCAGGGGAGGGAGGGAGGGTTGGAAATCAGAGGAGATAGAGAGAGAATGAGAAATCCTGGGGGCCATGGCTGCCAAGGCGAGAAAGAGGGACAGAGAGAGCGAGAGAGAGAGAGAGAGAGAGAGAGATTAAGAGAGAGAATGAGAAATCTTGCGTTTATAATAAATAACAATATCCTTCATAATAGAAGTATGGCCATTAATGTGTGAGCATCTTGTATGGGAAGTCTTGCAACGCGACATGCTATGTTGAATTGAGGAAGACAAAAATGAGCCTTACAGTGGTATCCATTGCGACAAAACTATGTAAGACCACAACGATAGTGAAATGCTAGGTTTGTATGTGTAAAACCATGCAGTAGCTTCGAAATTAGGAATACGTAGCTCATAAGTGGCATATTAAAGCATCATTGGAATCTTGACAATTTATAGCTTATATAATTAATGTCTTGATCCATGAAGCTAACATAAAACACACCATGGTGCAAATGGCATGCCATGCTCATGTACAATTAGCCATTATAGTTGCAAAAGAAAGTGATGCTAACTTTAAGTGGACGTGCTTCAGAAAAAAATACTTGTCTCTTCTTAAGGGTCAAGTGTTGCTTGCATCTTGAAAATTTGTGAGATTGATTATCATTATGTAGTTGACTCACGTTTTGCTAATTCCGTGTGTGTTGAGAATTGCATATTCATGTATCAATCTTTTGGCATCTAAATTGGCTTTTTTGGCATTTGAAAGATCTTTTTGGTTTGTTATTTGTTTGCTTGGATTAAAGTGGCATTACTAATTATTTTTTCAAATTTCGTTTGTTAATCAAAGAAATGAATTGTGTGTTCACCTTAGCTCTAATATTCGCTTCACTAAATTCTAATATTCCATGATTTGATTGCTTGTGAATTCACCTTGGCTGTAATATTCGGTTTATTGAATTTTGATATTTCGTGTTCAATGTCTAAATGCATTTATGCTTGAATACTTGTCTCAATCATTAGCTTTTCACAAATGTTCTTATGTTTGATTATTGCAATGTGGCAAGTTTCTTGCTCCTAGCTCTTTGAAAAAGGGTGCAACTCTTTTGTTTTGGAGTATCACCTTGAAATGGCCATCCCATTGGAAATCTAAAGATCTAGTTTTGTCACTAGTAAAACATCAACATCAAAACAATAACACAAGGAAGAATCACTACGGTTGCAAGATACAGATTCCATGTTTGGACAGAGGGGGGGCAGTACAAGGAGTTAGCAAACTTCTTATGGGAGAAAGGCATCATACATCAATGCACGGTCTGTTATACTCCTCAGCATAGTGGAGTGGCTGAGCAGAAGAACAACTCACTACTAGAAATGGTAAGGTGCATGATTAAGGCCAAAGGACCGCCTCACAAGTTTTCGATGGAAGCGATAATATGCTTGCAACCAGCCTATAATAAATTAAGGGTGGTAAAATCACAACTTAGCAAGTATTACCCCATTGGTAAAACATTAACAAAAAAACAATAACGCAAGTAAGTATATTACTTCTAATGATACACTTATCCTTTTGAGCAATTGTCTACAATGTCTACTGTGATAATGATTTGTAGAATGACCTATTGGAGGAGCATACGATCCATAAAGTACAAAGTCTTTCTCCATTTGCAAGCACACTTTAAAGTCGTTAATGGGAAAAAGCAATTCAATTCTCTTTTGGTTGAGTGAAATTTTAAGAATGTGAAGACCTTTATCTCCATGGGAGGGCACATTGGCATGCCGCCTTATGTGGGGTGTGCAAAATTTTAGGTATTGTTGGAGTGTTTCCTTTCCATGCTTTATTTGTGCTTAATCTCGTTAGGGTTTGTAATTGGTCTATAGAGCAATAACAATAATTTTTTCTAGCAAAGAAAAGTGGTTCGATTCTCCATTAATTTTTTTGAGTTGGTCCTTGAAGGCTATATTGGAACGCATGATAAACTTGATATCATATTGGGAAATTGATTTGTCGTGCTTTTTGCTCCTAGACCTTGTCTTACAGATGAATGTTGACTCATTAACCCAGAAAAAGGACATAAAATTTTATTTTACTTCGTGGGGTGGCTTCCAAGGCAAAAGACCCTACACTGAGTTCATAAATTGAATATGACAAAATGACTGAAACCAAGATGCAAATTCCTTATTGTAATATTACACCATTTTGTTCCTTGATTACACATAGCTATGAAGGAGCATAGAACCGTGAAGAGCTTCACTACAACAACACTTTAGTTGCACTAATGAAGGGGTGGTGTAGATCTTGCATGCCTCCTCAGAGGGCTTGAATGGGACCTTGAGTGTCGATCTTGTATGCCTGCTTAGAGGGCCTCATGTCCTCAACTTTGCAACAATTGATTCAGACACAAGGTAAGGTCCATAGGCAAAGGTGATAAAGCTAGGGTAAATACATCTACAATCGATGCCATGAAGCTTCATCTTGGTCCTAGACCTCAACTTACAACTATGCTACATTGCTAAGCTTCGTTCTTTGATGGATGATGAACTTGTGGCTACATTATGACATGAGTTTTCATCTCTCCCCAATAGCTCCCAGCAACACCAAGTTGCTTCGAGTAATAATAGCTCCCCAATAGCTCCTAGCAACACCAAGTTGCTTCAAGTAACAACGTCCACCAATTACTTTAAAGATTAGCCGAAGCAACAACTAGTAGCCTAGCATGGACTATATGCCAGGTGATTGCCTTTTATAGAGTCACGCTCTCTTCATCAATGCCATCTTACAACTGGAAGTGGCGTCATCCTATGACTCTCACCTCAAAATGTTAAATGGCAATCATGAAGAGATTCCTCTTGATTTCTAACCATTGGACTCAACCCTTGAATAAGAGCTATGATTCATCATCTAGGTTGTCAGCAATGTTATCTGTGTTCTTGGTCTCACCTACTAGGACTCTTGCCTTTTGGATCCTAGCCCAAGTTAGCCATAGGTTAGATTATCATTGGAACCTAATCCAAGACTCCTACCTTTTGGATCCCATTTGTGTTTTTACTTCACTATGAAGATCAAATAAAATCAATCACATGCCTCTTTGTCCTCCTCATTTGGGGCCGTAAATGTGAGGCCACAACCCCTCTCAATGACTCAATGTGGGCAAACAAATGATAATTGGATGAGATGCTCCATATGTTCTCTTGACACAACCTGTTGGTAGTATTTTCCTTCATTAGGTAATAGATTAACAATACAATCCATCATTATTTGGCTCCCTGATGAATGGTTATAGATCTTGATGTGCTTTAACCTAGCATGAAACAATGATTTCTTTATGATTGCTATGCAATTATGATTTATAGTAGTAGATTCTCAATGAATCAATGTGGGCAACATCCAATAATCACATGAGAGGCTCCATCTATTCTCTAGACACAACCTTCATGAAGATGCTAGCAACATTTTCTTTCATCGAGCAATAGATCAATTCTACAAGCCCATCATCTTCACTCCTTGATTGAGTGGTAATCGACTTGGATGTGGGTTGTCCTACATGCAACATTGAGTTCTTTGCGATCACTATGCAATTGTGATTATTGTAGTATATTTTCATAACTTCATCACGTTGGATAACTTGCATGTCTTCTAGAATCGCTCAGTCATAAAGACTCAATTGGTGCCATTGGTTGAAGCTAGAGGCACACTGGCTTACTACTTGTTAAAAATGAGATGAGTTCCAACTCCTAGAATGACGCAATATTTGAAAGTGAATTGTTGCATGACTACTCTCCAACCTAGCCCAAATCACAGTACCTGTGAAAGTCATTCCGCTTCAGTAGATGATTCCATATTCAATGCTACCCTTCAGATACTGAAGTGCATAAAGGCTAGGCTTCTAATGTATCTTCTTTGGTGTAGATTCAAATCAACAAAGTATTCCTATAGTGAATGCAATATTAGATAGGATATTCATCGGATCCAATACACTCCCAATCGATTGTTGATAACAGGTTGAGTCTATTTTGTTGAGTGGCATGTTTGGTGCTCAAATTTTTTTTAACCCTCCATTGGAGAGGCTAGGACCTTGCATACCTCCATTCGAAATTGCTTCAATAACTCTAGGTAGTAATTTTCCTACAAGATGAACATGTTTCCTTGCTCTTGTTTTCATTTAGTGAAGTAGGTGAGGTCAGTCATGTCAAACTCTGTCTTTAACAAAGTCTTCATGTCTTCAATATTTGTTTTGTGATCGCTCATTATGATCAGATCATCCATGTATAGGTTTTCCTATCATTAGGGAAAAAGGGAACTCATTTTGGGGCCCTGTAAGAAATTCACTATTTTTTGATTTATTTCTCTCCTAAAAGACCTAAAAAATAGTAAAATACGGAAACGTGGCTCAGATTTGTCAGTAAGGACTACAGAACTGTCAATTCAAAAAGGAATAAGATAATCTTTTGTCTGACTAACACGATTTTGTATTAAAGATTTTGCATCTCTTTGGCCGACGTGTGCAGGTCTTTCATTAAGAGTCCATCACTGAACTTAGTGATTGCAAGTTTTCAAAATATTCACATGGATACCGCCACACTTCCACGATTCATGTTACAAAACGACTATGAGATTGAAAAACAAACTTCGCAACCTGAGGAGCACAAAAAATGGCCGATACTAGTGAGTCACTATCTGAGAAGAAGCGATTACACCATCTTCACATCGACTTAGAAGAACAATATGCTCCAGCACAAAAAAGACGAAAGGATACGGTGCTGAATGCTCAACAGCGGGAAAATATGAGAAGAGAAGGGCTTCAACATATTGACTTATGGTGTGATGGAAGCATATATCCAAAATGTCAAGTAAAAAACTCTACACCTCCATTTGTCAATCCCACCACATTACTGAGGTTTGCCGGCGATGGACAAAATGGACTTCTTGGTTATATTTCAGCGCAGTCTGCATTTGCGGAAACGTATAAAATGATGTACCTACAAGAAAAGGAGGCCAAGATGGAAGAGATAGCCATTCGTGCAAAATTGGAGCAGCAGTTGCAGAATGAAATTGAGGAGCATTCAAAGAGTAAAAAAGAGTTGACAAGAGCAAGAAAGAAGAGAACCGTGCTTGGAGACAGACAACGTAGCAGGAAGATTAAAAACATTGCAAATTTAAAGGCTGGGACTGGTGGATGCAAGCGACGAATTCAGGAAGCAAGGTTAGATTGAAATTTATCATTTTGCATACTCAAAAAGGCTCTCTTCCAGACTATATCTATTTCGTTGATTGTCGCAAAATAAGAATGGAGGTGCTGAATAATATAGTCATATTGTGTTGTTACTACAGGAAATTATTGGAGCCTGCAAAAGAAAATATGGACCCGAACCTTCTTCCTGTTAAACAAATGAAAGGATTGCTTTCTTGCGATGTAGCAAAAGGTTTGATTGAGGAAAAAAAATACAAAACAGTCAAACGCAATGTTGTAGAGGACTTTGTATCCAATAATCAAGTTGATGGCACTATAATCCAAGAGGCTCTTGATGTTAGTGGAGTTAGCAGGAAGGGATATAGTTCGATTTTCCATGCGATATCCTCAACTTTGAAAGATCAAAGGATTAAACGAGTTTTACTGCTAAATCTAGCAACCGTGTGGAGGATAAGAGGTCATTTGAATGAAAGTATAGATGAATTTATTGGGCAATATATCCATATTGAAGAAATATTTCATGGTGTTAAAGGAACCACTGTGTATGATCCTTGGAACAATATATTTTTTAGATCTGCAACAACTTCAAAAAAGAATGGTCGAGTTTTATGGAATAACATTTGAGGAGTGCAAAGGCATTTTGAAATTTGTTATCAAACTGGATGAGTGTGAGGTTGTAAAGGAAAAGAAAATGGAAAGAGTTACTATTACATTGATGAATGGAGCGATTGATACATCATTGACTGAAGCGAGTTCGAAGTATTTTAGTGTGCAGTCAGAGAAACACATATGGTGGTTAGGCTCGTTCCAGGTATGATCATGGGTTGTTTTATACTTGATTTTGGTCATTGTTTTCAAATCTGATATAGTAATACTTTTGTTTTTTATAATCTCGCAGGTGAATACCGAAGACCATGAAACACTAGATTGGGTGTTTCACCACACGGAAATACCAAGAATAATCAAAAGACAAGTGCAAGGCGAGAATCTCCATGTTGCAGGAAAAGGTGATTTTCAAGTAGAGTGGCACATGGCCGGGGATCTTAAAACACTTAAGTGCATGTATAACATTAGTAAAGGAGGCAACTCAAAGTCTCCTTGTCTATACTGCAAAGAATCAGCTCAAGTAATGGATTCAAAATGGTGGAAGAGAGCACCTAATAGAGATAAAGTTGACCCTGACTTCAAGGCCATTCTGGACATTCCACTATGTAATGTTCACATCTGCACATTGCATGGTCTATGTCGAATTATTGAGAAATTGGTATTTTTATATATTGGATTTGCTTGGAAACTTCGTCCCGAAAAAAATAGAAAGGATGCTCTTCAAGCATTGGAAAAAGTGTTATCCGATATAGGTCTGCATGGAGGAGATGTTCAAATCACAAAGGATTTTAAAAAGTCTACCAATGGCAAGGAGGTACCAATCAAGCCCTCTATTGGTGGTGTTAAGGCAAGAAGATTCTTGTCTCGACCCAAACACAGTAAGCAAGTAAGGCAAAGGTAGAGCAGTTTCAAAGATTAATTATGGATTGTGGAAGCAAGTCCATAATGCTGTGAAAGATCATGAGGCAGATGGGGAAGCACGAAATAGGAAGGCAGAGGTGTGGAGGTCTCTTGATCAACTCTTCATGTTCTGTGACAAAGTAACATGGACAAAGAGTGATTACAAGAACTTTGAGGAGGCAATTAAACATTTTGGAAAGTCAATGAAAGACGCGTGGACAGCCTGCAATATAACTCACTACATGGTAAGGTTATGTCTTTTTCTTTTACTTAAGTGTGATCTTCTTTTTTTTTAATTACTTACTATGCATTCTTATGTCTTACAGCATATCATATACAACCACCTTCCCTATTTTGTCAAAAAGTATGGATGCCCAGCTATTTGGTCTACCCAAGGCATGGAGAAGTCTCACTACATGGCACGTAATGCATTTTTTAGACACACACAACACTATGGAGGGAGTCAGAAGGCGAATAGTCTGAAGGAAGTCTTCCAATGGTTTTACCGAGGCATACTACAAAGGCTGCATGCTAAAAGAAAAGTTGCTAGCTCCAAAATCAAGCTTGCTTTTCTTCTAGCCCAAAAGCAAAGACGAAGACAAGCTCTAGACAATTCAATTGCAGCAGAGAGACATAGACAATGGAGGGAATCGAAGATATTTAGAAACCATAAATGGACAAGATGAATAGGACTCATTTGTAACTTATTGGTGTTATGTCCACATGTTTTCAAACTCATTCAATAGAAATTTTTTTAGTGGAACAAGTGACTCTTGGTGTTATGCATGAAAAGTATTTCAATGTGAAACATATGATCTGAACTTAATACAATTTGTTTACAATTTCAATATATTGTTCATTTAATATTTAACGACACCACTCTATGTAAATGTACAAATCATTTCATCGTCAACTTATTAATCATTTATACAAGATCATACCAGATATCAAAGACTTTATACAAATCAGTTCAAATTTAATATAATGTTTGTGCTATATTCGATGACTAAATCCTATTTCTCCCAGGGCCTGCCGATCGGAACTCTCTTTTTTATCTTGATTGGAGTCTTTTTCTTCTTTATTGGCTTGATGTCGACTGTCTCTTTATCCTTTTCTTCAGCTCTCTCCACCTGTTCCTCTTCTTGGACTGTGTGGCCTGATGCAATCATGGGTGGCTCTCGAAACCTTACGAGCTGGTGTTTTCCATAGCCCTCCAGATATTTGGGGTCCTTAACACCACATGCTAATGCATAAGAAGTGTAAGACAAAAAGTAAGCGGCCCTAGAGGCCTGCTTATTCACATAATCTCCAAATATATCTATGGCAGACAACCTCTCTATCAAAATGATCTTTTCCTTTTGCCATGAAAGAGCATGTCCACCTAAAGCCCTGGACAAACATTTTAGGAAGTAAACAATGGCTTCTCCATTGTTGCTCAACTGCCTATGGTAAATCAAGTTCTTGGCACTGCCTAGATCATGAATATAATGAGCTAGGCCTGACATTTTGCGAAACCCAACCTGCCTGCTTCCACTTGATCTCTGGAGGAATGTGTCATCCTCAATTTGTAGCTGCAACATATCAAAGGATTGGAGTGAGACAATACACAACCTACAAAACCAAAGTTAAGCAGAAGTCAAAGTATATGATTTGAAGTACCTTCTCATTTTCATTAGCAACAAGCAGTTTATCTTTCCAAAGATTTATCCCTCTCCCTTCTTGTCCAGCCTCTTCTCTAGGCTTTTCTGTGTATAGTGCTGAGAGATTCATAGCTTCCTGTGTGAGCTGGAAGGCAGCTTCATCTGGCTCTTGGAACTTTTCAGCCTCTTTGAAACAAAATGAAAGGGCCTCTATAGGATCAAACATTGTTTCCAAAGCCAGTAGTGAATGGTCATCCTCTATGCCAACCTCCTTGTCAAGCCTTGAAGCCTGGGCAATAAGGGAAATGGCATAGTCCTCCCTCAAATCAAACATACACTCTATATCATGGAGGAAAACATAATCCTTTCCACCAATCAACACACCTGGAAGCATGGGCACTGCATAGTTGCTGCTCTGAACATCAAAATCTTCAACTGGCTCTGCTCCCCTCAGAGTTTTTGTCCTCAGTTGAACAAGGTCAAGAGAAGCCACTTGCAGCCCCTCATCCTGAAGGTTGATATCTTCTTCTTGCTCTGCCATTTCTGTGACCAAAGAAACATCCTCCTTTTCAGAAGCTTCAGATGTGTCTTCTTCTTCTATTTCCTGCCCTTGTTCATCCAAAGACTCCTGACTGAAGACAATGTACATAAGAAATGCCATGCTCTCCTCCAACACTCTGCACTTTCTAGTGTGCAAAGTACAGTTGAATTTATAGTGATCAGGCAAGCTGTCAAATCTTCTGTTCACATGGTACCTCAGCCTGTCATTGGAGACAATATGATTTAGGTGCACAAAAACCTTTTCTCCTCCCACAATTCTTCCTGCCTCTGTCAGTTCTTTGAAGGCATCCCAATAGTCTGAAAGAAAATCTTTGTGCTGCTCCAGTACAGAGCTCATTGTGAACTCCATGTTGAAAATACTGTGGTATATATGGAAGTTGCCTGTTCAAAAACTTATATACTATGAATTCTATATGCTGACATATGCAATCAGTGAATGCATTGTATATCACCAGATAATTCCTTCATGACATCTCATCACTCACCTGGTGATTGCTGTGGTCTAATAATAGCAGCAGAAAAGTCCAGCTTCCTCTTGAAAGGTGGGGCCTGGGAGCCAGCTGTTCCAAAACAAAAACATTTCTCATCATCAAGGAAGATTTCCACAGGGCTAAAGATAGCAAATTAATGAGGTAGAAGTGAGAAACAAATAATACACAGGAATTTGCAGCAAAATGCGATATGGGCTGTTTAGAGAATTGTAAACCACTCTCCTCGCATTTTGTTGCAAATTCTCAAATTCTGTTCATGTGCATGTCAAATCAAGCACTTGGTTCATCTCAGTGATTCCTGGACACTATGATCTCATATGCAAGAGAAATAATGGAATGAGTGAAACTATTCATGAGGAATGTGTCAACAACAGGAATTTGCAGCAAAATGCGATATGGGCTGTTTAGAGAACTATAAACCACTCTCCTCCCATTTTGTTGCAAATTCTCAAGTTCTGTTCATGTGCATGTCAAATCAAGCACTTGGTTCATCTCAGTGATTCCTGGACACTATGATCTCATATGCAAGAGAAATAATGGAATGAGTGAAACTTTTCATGAGCAAGGAGTCCACAACAGGAATTTGCAGCAAAATGCGATATGGGCTGTTTAGAGAATTATAAACCACTCTCCTCGCATTTTGTTGCAAATTTCTTGTTTCTATTCATATCAACCTACAATCTAATTTCTGGGTGATTTACCACATTCTTGAACAGTATTAATTGAAAATGTAAGAAGAAGGATGGAGCTGAGTGAAGACATTGGGACATCAAAAATCCAATGGATGGAAGAAATAAATGTTGAAAAACATTGAAACCAAACTAGAATTCTGACCTTTTTTTTCCTTTTCCATGCTGATTGAGTTGCACTGGTAAATCTCCTGCTCTTTCTCTAGCTTGAACTTTGCACTCTAGGTAACCTGGAGATCTGGCAGTACTGTCTTCAGGCAGGTTGCAGTCTGGATGGAGTGTGCTGGGTAGGAAAGGATCAGAGAGAAGGAAATGGAAGATGCGAGGGTCGTGGCAGGGATGAAAGATTGGAATCCAGGGGAGGGAAAAGTGGTTGTGGTATTGATGATGAAATCATGAATGGCACAAGTTCCAAGGAATAAAGTGTACTTTCACACGTGCCAAATTTCAAACTCCAAGAGATCTGGGTCCCATCCACACGTGTGAAAAATGACTAGATTCCACACGTGTGGGATTTAGTGATTCTTTAATTCTATTTGCACTTATTTGTGGTATCCTGTTTTAGACCTCTTGCCCTCCAGTCTCTGCTCTCTTGACTCCCTACCTCCATACTCTGCAGCATCAGCATCTTGTCCAGCAGCACAGGTTCATCCTCAGCACAGATTACTCCTCAGCAGCACAGCACATCCATAGATAGATTCCAGGTCAGTAACAATGGGTTCTCCCCTTAGTCTCTGCAATCTTCTTGCCTAAAATAGAAAAAATACATCCTGTATGGAAATGCATAGACTCAAACCAAGACAGAGAAATCACTGTAGAAATGCAGATCTTCAAGTGTGATATTTGCATGTGATCTTCTTGCATAACCTCCATTCATACTGTATTTGGTTGGAGAAACATAGAAATCACTGTAGGAGTGCACCAGCATGTCATTTAAAAAATTTGCAGCAAAATGCGATGTGGATCTGTTTGAAATTCCAAACTGCTCATATCGCATTTTATTGCAAATTTCTCTATTTGGCTTCTTCCACCCCTGTGATTGCCTTCTCTTTGTTAGAACATGTTCTGGTTTTCTGACTTCCATAGCTGTAATATTCTTGCATAAACTCCATTCATACTGTATTTGGCTGGAGAGACAAAGAAATCACTGTAGGAGTGCACCAGCATGTCATTTCAAAAATTTGCAGCAAAATGCGATGTGGACCTATTTGAAATTCCAAACTGCTCATATCGCATTTTATTGCAAATTTCTCTATTTGGCTTCTTCCACCCCTGTGATCTTTGTGAGAACATGTTCTGGTTTTGTGACTCCCCTTAGTCTCTGCAATCTTCTTGCCTAAAATAGAAAAAATACATCCTGTATGGAAATGCATAGGCTCAAACCAAGACAGAGAAATCACTGTAGGAATGCAGATCTTCAAGTGTGATATTTGCATGTGATCTTCTTGCATAACCTCCATTCATACTGTATTTGGTTGGAGAAACATAGAAATCACTGTAGGAGTGCACCAGCATTTCATTTAAAAAATTTGCAGCAAAATGCGATGTGGACCTGTTTGAAATTCCAAACTGCTCATATCGCATTTTATTGCAAATTTCTCTATTTGGCTTCTTCCACCCCTGTGATTGCCTTTTCTTTGTTAGAACATGTTCTTCATGTCTGTGATCTCTTTCCAATCCTTTGTATGCAATTTTTCAGAGTGATGGCAAGAACCAAATCAACTGCAAGGCAAGTTGGCAAAGGACCAGGTCTTGCAGCAACAACAGCTGGAGCAGGTACCAAGAAGTTTAGTGTGCCTACAAAGGGAAGAGCTTCACATGGCAGGAAGGGTAAGCCAATGAGCTTGCTCAAGCAAAAGGCCAAAAGATTGAATAAGGGTGCAGGTGTGCTAAGGGAGATAAGGAGGCAACAGAAAGCCATAGGCTTTGCAATACCCAAAGCACCCTTTCAAAGACTGGTGAGAGAAATTTGTGACAGTTGGAACCTTGGGTTCAGGTGGAATAGAACTGCCATTCTTTCCTTGCAGGAAATGGCAGAGGATTACCTGGAGAAATATTTTGAGGATGCAATGCTTGTAGCAGCCCATGCTCACAGGGTGACTTTGATGGCCAAAGATTTCAACACTTTGTCCAGAGTGAGATGGAGGTATGACAAGCTGGTTCATCCTGTGGAATGGCAGGACATCAAAATGAGAGATATATTGCTAATTCCACCTACAAGGAAGGTGAAGGTTGATGAGGTAAAGGTTGTTGAGGTAACAGACTCAAAGAACACCAGAGGGAAGGCTGCTTATGAGGACTCACTGAAGCAGCAAATAAAAGAAACAAAATCTGTTATAGATGTGGAGACTGGAAAGAAGGAGCTACACATACATAGAAGGTTGAAGGAGCTGGGCCCTGATGTAGTTGTACATATTGAGGATGAAGTTTCAGTCAATGATTTTGATTTGACAAAACAATGCTTAGCAGCATTGGCTAACAAGAATGAGTATTGCTCAGATACTATCATTCTTGCAATGCTCTAGTAAGTGTCTTTAAATTTTACATTTTTTGCAAATCAATCCTCCTTGTAACTCCTTTATAACCTACCCTAATTATGTTCTGATCCTATGCAGCATGATGAGAAGCTGGCTTCACCCCTCTGTACAACATACAGTCCATATTGTTGATCCAGCCATTTCTTCTAGATTAAGAGATGCAAAGGAGACTCCCATGAGTATTTCCAGCTGGTTCAAACACTGCAATTTTGAAGTAATTGACATTTTGCTACTTCCATACCATAGCAGGTATGTGGGTGACTACTTCTTTTAAGATTCTTCTTTAATATTGGGAACTCTTGTAGCCTTTCATTTTCTTATGCTTTTTTCCTTATGCAGTGACCACTGGAGTTTTGTGTCTATTGACATCCAGCAGAAGCAATGCTTTCTATTCAACTCTCTATAAAACACACACAGAGAGCTGAAATTGTAAGTGTTGTGTGTGCTTTTTGAACTTAAAACTTCATTATTTTGATACCATACTAACTAAATTATACATATTGCAGTTGTATTAGAAGGCTATTAGATGCATTGGATCATTGTCCTCCAAATGTCTCTCTGTTGGATTCAATAGAGCCAATAAGTCTAGAGGTAAAAAGTCTATTAAATGCTATGTCTTTGAACTTATTGAATAATTTTGTTTTGTGCTGATGCTCACAGTTTCTAACATTTTTTTCTAACTGTACAGACACCACAACAAAATGATTCAAGTAGCTGTGGATGGAGGGTGCTGATCAATGCAAAATATATACTTTCAAGCTACTTT
The DNA here is from genome assembly GCF_047967505.1 of Dipteris shenzhenensis. Lineage (NCBI taxonomy): Eukaryota > Viridiplantae > Streptophyta > Polypodiopsida > Gleicheniales > Dipteridaceae > Dipteris > Dipteris shenzhenensis. The sequence continues at coordinate 9,173,214 of NC_141627.1, read as the reverse complement.
GAAAAGGAACAGCCAGATCTGGTAAGGAAAAATACTTTTCATTTAGCTTGAAGATAATTCATAATGATACAAAGTGTTCTAAATTATCCTCTGCCATTGCAGATGAAAGAGGATAGCTTCAGCCCCAACTATGTACATAATTTTAGAGCTCATACAATTTGGAGGTTTTTGAGCTATGCCTCCCCCAAACCTATTGTACCAGCTACTGTGGAGCTGGGTGAAAGCTCTAAAGTACAAGAAGGTGTCATACACCTTGATCCCACATATGAAGCACCTAATGCTGAGGACCAGAAGCCACAGGAGCAATCACAGAGTGCTGAGGAGGAGCAGACACAGGAGCAAAGACCTGCTACTGATGTTGAGGAGAAGGTGGAGAAGCAGCAAAGAGAGGCTTATGGGGCAATGGAGGAGACAGGATGGAGCACGGACAGGATGGAGCAGCAGAGAGAAGATCCTCCAGAAAATGTAGAGTAGCCTCTGGATGAAACTGTACATAAATAGAAAATGGATGTTAGAAATATGTTCTACAGATTCAGCTAAACAATTCTGTACAAAATCTTACTTGATTGAATACAAAACCTTTCTTTATGGAGTCTGTGTTATCTCAATTTTAAAATTTTCTATGTCTTTGCATTTAACTGAGCTCTCTCTTCTTCTGAGTAACTGCAAAAAAGCAATATGAATTAGAGTGGTAAATTAAACTAATAGCAATGCTTAATGAGACTAGGATAAATCAGATGGTGTACCTTTCTGTTCTTGTAGATAAATAAAAAGTCGTTTGAGATAGAACCTTCAGTCTCAAACAGAATGTCACTGCGCAATTGAGCTAGGGAGCAACATTCTCTTAACGAGATATTGGCTACCACATCACCATTCTCAACAACATCAATATCAATAAGTTTATTTTGTGCACCAAAAGACTCTTCATCTTGGTCCATTGGGACAAGCTTTGTGCCTAGCATTCGACTGCGCTTGTAATAAAAAGAGAAAATAAAATTTTGTGATGCAACCATGTACTTCAGTTGCATAGAAGGTTGGACCACCTCACAAAACACTGAACTACATGTCTTCTTATCCCAACCTTTATCCAAAAATTGTGGCATGCATGCCGAATTTGTTGCTTTAACTGTGAACATTGTTTTTGAAACCTTTACTGGAAAGGTATTAAACAAGTCTACAAAAACTGTGAGAGGCATGCACAAAGAAATTTTTACTATCCTAGTGGCAATATTGGGCCTCAGAGCTTTCTGTACTTCTTTAAAAAGCTTCGCCCTATATGCCTCTGTAACACTAGAATGTGGGTGAGGCCAATCCACCGAATTCCACGCCGGAAGGTCTTGTTTTATTAATACACCATGTGTGTTAGCTTTGTCCAGCAACTGATAAAAATGATCAGTAAAAAATATACCCGATTGAGCTAGCTCTGTTACACATCGACCTTGGTATTGTTGTTCTCCTATCGATCCATGCAGAACATCTATAAATCCCAGAATATACAATCGATGTTTTGCCATGTCTCATACGATGAAGGATATAAATCTGAAATAAAACAACACAAGAATGTCAATAAGTTAAGAGAGAAAGCTTCATCTTAAAAATCCATACACCTCATGAAGAAAAAAACCACAATAGAAAAATATACAATTAGGCCTGTGTTGCGGAAGATTTTTTGGATAGTCTCGCAAGACAAGTTCTTTATGCATGTACACGTGCTGAATCAAAACTTCTTTCACGGATATCTTCCCTTTGGTGATTTTAAAATCTCGTACTCTTCCCTTCCACGATGCCAAGAAAATGTTTTTTGTCTGGGGTCTTTTTCTTTTGCTAGGTTGCATGGGCACCCATGCTCCTTTCGAAACACTAAACCTTTCCCAAGTTCCTTCTGTTTTGACTGTACTTGAATTCTCTACCGACGAAATAGAAGAAGCAGGTCGACGGGGTAAGGATGTTTGGTATAATTCTGCCTTCGTAGCATTATCATCCACAGAGCGTCTTCCACAAGAACGGCCGTGGTTTTGGTTCACCATGGAGATTTTCTGAATCTGTAACAATAGCAAAGTAATGTAACTAAGATAACAATTTAAAGTTTCAAGAAAGAGAAAGTGGGCAAACAGACAGTTGACGAGAAACATCTTACTCTACGCCAAACAGGATCAAGGGAGCAGTTTTGGAAAAGAAAGGCTGTTGCACAATGAGGCAATGGTGTAGAATGGTAGACCTTTCGCACGAAAGGCGGCACAACATTTGAAAATTCAAAGGAAGGTGGAAGCGGGAAGGATCTTGTCAGATAAAATGTCAGTTTAGATTCTATCTTCTTGTCCAAAGATCTTCTAAGAATAAAAGACCAATCTCCTCATTAATGTAGCACGCTTGTACTTACATAAAGTATTGTTTCTTTTTTCTATTTTCTCTTATTTTCGTGAATTTTCAACATTACGTTGGCCTTCTATTGATTGGTTGAGAGCTTATTTTTCCAAACCGTAAAAGGCCCCAAAATGAGCTCCCTTTTTTCCTAATGCCCCCTTTGAATCAAGATACAAAGTTGCATTTAATGGACTCTTGATCAAACCAATTCTTCTAGAGTGATCGTTGATCCTTTGGTATCATGCACTTGGGGTGTGTTTCATCCCATTTGATGCCTTTTAAAGTTTGCATGCCTTATCATCGGTTCCTCCACATAACCCTCCTCCTTGAAAACTACATTAAAAAACGTTGACATCACATTCATCTAAAAGATGGACCGTTGCAAATGGGATGTGTTACAAAAATTATATTTCTGATATATCTTGCTTTAAATATTATTTTATTTTAATCAAGTGTGACTATGGCAAAGTATTCCATAGGAGTGCACCGAATGCAACGAGGGTCCTAGTGGATGCTTTGTGTGATTAGTTGGGGATGCCTGACTAGCTTGTGTTTTGCCATGCTATATGGTCGGTATTGTGGGTGATTCCATGTTAATACTGATGTCGCTACTGTTACTGGTGTTATGCTTGATTATTGTACTTTGAGAGCGGTTATGTTGGGATCGATTGATTTGGTGATTCGTTCAATTGATCGTTAATAACTAATGGAATTGGCGGCTTGAGTACAGGTGACAGAACTCACAACGAGGATTGGAGTTAGAGTGCCGATCGAGATATCGCACAACGCATTTTATGGCCATGGGCCAATTTTGTATTTCTTTAATATTGCAAGTTTGAGAAATATATTTTAGAGAGGACATAAATATATTTTTGGGCCCAAAGAGGCTATGTAAAGCAAATCCCTTATTTTGGAAGAGAGGGATAATTTTGGCTCCTTATGCTTTTATGAAATATTATAAATACTCTAGATGAGGAAGCATGACCCACTCATCTAGGGGGGGGAGATTGTAACCAGTCTGCTATCGCTATGTGGTGTGATTGTGTTCTTCTTCTCAATTTAAGTTAAGTGGTGATTATTATGTGGAAAGGTCTCCCTTTTGGTTTCAGTGGTATCAGGGCTTTGGTCACGCTCATTTGGAGGAAGAAGAGAGAAGTCTAGTGAAGGAGACTGGAGTCAAGAATACCGCCTAACTCGTGCAGAATCAGAGCTCGTGGGAGAAAAAGTATGCACCGAGGGATGTACCCGCCGTGTGTTTTGGAGTCAAGAAAGCCTCATTGGCCGTGTCGCTCTCATAGTCCCTGGCACCCTGTAGCTCTGAACATCGCTTATACTGAGCTCTCCTTAGTCCTTGGCCTTCGTACCAAGTAGCGCACTGTTGTCCAATCATTTACTCGAGCCGTGGGCATTCCTAGCACCTACTATCTACAATCCTTCTGGATTCTACACGGTGCAGACACTACGGAGCCTTTTTCCCTGACGTGCGCAGTCCATTGGAGCATCAAACCCGAGACAACCGTCGCACGAATTGTCATCCACGAGCAACTGTGTATACTGCCCAGCTCCCATAAATTTGATGTAGCTTGGAGTAGTCGTCGTGTACACGGAAGTACTCTTGGGAGTCGGCTCATCGAAAGAGAGAAGCGGTTAGACTTACGAAAGTCAAAGACAACCCAAACAACTTCAAAGGGTGAAAAGGGGTTTCGAGCTTCAACGAGGATTCCCCAATTGCTGTGGAGCCATGGACGTAACTCATGTCAACATGGACTTGCCCAAGGATGAGAGTGGTTTGACCGCAACAAGAACTATTCCATGAGTGTGCAATGCATTGTTGATATGGATCTTAGATTCATGGATGTCTTTGTAGGACGGCCGGGATGGGCCAATGACAAAAGAATTTTGAAAATTTCTTCTTTCCTGCATTGTGTGGAAGCAGGTGCCTACTTGAATGGGGATCCCTTTACCGCCGAAAACTTCTCCATATGTGAGTACATAGTAGCAGATGGTGGCTACAAGCTACGAGATCGGTGCATGGTGCACTATACACTTCCTCATGCAAAAGCAATTTAACTTCTTCCTCTCCTCTACTCGCATTGTAGTGGAGAGAGCATTTGGAAGATTGAAGCAAGTTTGGAGATATCTCCATGGCAAGATCTTGTGCTATGAGCCACATAGACTTTCCAAAATTGTCGTGGCTTGTTGCAGTCTTCATAACATCTTACTTGACTTAGACATGGATGAGGAGAGCGACTCTGAGGAGGAGATGCCATGTCCCATTCGTATAGTGCCTTGCAGGAATCCCAAGGTCCTTCGAGACTCACTAGCCCATTATGTTTGCAGAGAATAGCTTCCTTTGTTTTGTGTTGCATTGGTTGCATGTACTCATTGTCACTTTTTGTTCTTGATGCGACATATGTATTAAACCCTGACTACATGGTTGCTTCTATCCATAAAATATGTATCACTTTCAATACATAATTTTGAAGAGATGCTTTTATCATAGTGTTCAATTCGACTATGTTTAGCTTTGTGTTTGCTTTATGTACATGTTGCATCCAATAGGAGGCAAATGTGTGAGCTCCACTGGTTGAATGAGGTAGCAAAGGTGGGTGAGTCAATTCATGATGAGAATCCCTTGCATAGAATCTACATAATAAGGGGCTCTCATCATGGGTCAACTCACCACCCTTTGTCACCATGATCATCATGTAGTTCAATAGGCCAAATCAAACCCTTGGGTAAATCACAAAAAATATGTCAAGTTGTAGCTTAACATATTTTTTGTGATTTGCCCAAGGGTTTGAGTTAGCCTAGCCTAACTAGTCATCACTATGAACAAGCTAATGGGCAAATCACAAAAAATATGGATGTGTCAAGCTATAGCTTGACATATTTTTTGTGATTTGCCCAAGAGTTTGATATAGCCTATTGAGCTAGATGATGACAATGTTGGCAACAGGTGTGTGAGTGCATCCTTCATGAGAGTCCCATAGCTCTCTCCTTCATAGTGCCCAGCTTGGTCACTTAAACAAGTTAATAGGCTAGGCTAAATCAAAGGCAAATCACAAAAAATGTGTCAAGCTATAGCTTGACATAATTTTTGTGATTTGCCCAAGGGTTTGATTTAGCCTATTGAGCTAGATGATGACAATGTTGGCAATGGGTGTGTGAGTTTATCCTTCATGAGAGTCCCTTCATAGCAGCTCCCTCTTTCATAGTGCCCAGCTTGGTCACTTAAACAAGTTAATAGGCTAGGCTAAATCAAAACCTTTGGGCAAAAATATGTGATTTGCCCAAGGGTTTGATTTAGCCTATTGAACTACATGATGATCATGGTGGCAAAGGGTGGTGAGTTAATCTTTCATGAGACTCCACACTTAGTTCCCTCTATCATAGTGCCCAAGTTTGATATGGCCTATTAGCTTATTCATAGTAATGAACAGTTAGGCTAGGCCCTTTGGGCAAATCACAAAAAATATGTCAAGCTATATAGCTTGACATATTTTTTGTGATTTGCCAAAAGGGTTTGATTTATCCTAGCCTATTAACTTGTTTAAGTGACCAAGCTGGGCACTATGAAGGAGGGAGTTATGAAGGGACTCTCATAAAGGATGCACTCACACACTACTCAATAGGTTAAATCAAACCCTTGGGCAAATCACAAAAAATATGTCAAGCTATAGCATAGCTAGACATAATTTTTGTGATTTGCCCAAGGGTTTGATATGGCCTAATACATAGTAATGAACAGTTAGGCTAGGCCAAATCAAACCCTTTAGGCAAATCACAAAAAACATGTATAGCTTGACATATTTTTTGTGATTTGCCCAAAGGGTTTGATGTAGCCTAGCCTATTAACTTGTTTAAGTGACCAAGCTGGGCACTATGAAGGAGGGCACTATAAAGGGACTCTCATGAAGGATGCACTCACACACCCGTTGCCAACATTGTCATCATCGAGCTCAATAGGCTAAATCAAACCCTTTAAGTAAATCACAAAAAATATGTCAAGCTATAGCTTGACATATTTTTTGTGATTTGCCCACAGGGTTTGATTTAGCCTAGCCTATTAACTTGTTTAAGTGACCAAGCTGGGCACTATGAAAGAGGGAGCTGCTATGAAGGGACTCTCATGAAGGATGAACTCACACACCCGTTGCCAACATTGTCATCACCTAGCTCAATAGGCTAAATCAAACCCTTGGGCAAATCATAAAAAATATGTCAAGCTATAGCTTGACATATTTTTTGTGATTTGCCTTTGATTTAGCCTAGCCTATTAACTTGTTTAAGTGACCAAGTGACCAAGCTGGGCACTATGAAGGAGGGAGCTATGGGACTCTCATGAAGGATGCACTCACACACCTATTGCCAACATTGTCATCATCTAGCTCAATAGGCTATATCAAACCCTTGGGCAAATCACAAAAAATATGTCAAGCTATAGCTTGACACATTTTTTGTGATTTACACAAGGGTTTGATATGGCCTATTAGCTTGTTCAATTATACATAGTATGAATAGTGAATCGATGAAAAAATAAACATGCCAAAGGGTATGTAATAGGGGTTATAATTCTTAGAACCAAAAGGTGTGAAGGTTTAAGAGAGAAGGGCTAACTTACATGCTCCAACTACCACTAATCATATTCAGGAGCTATCTTATTAACTTATATAGCTATCTTATTAACTTCTAGAGCTATCTTATTAACTTATATAGCTATCTTATTAACTTCTAGAGCTATCTTATTAACTTCTAAACCGTAGCTCTCCATTCGACCCCAAGATCTCTGTCACCACACCTATGCCTCTGATGTCGCTGTAGAGAAGCAGAGATTTCTCTTCTTTTCTTTTCCTCTCCTAAGGTTAGATCTTAGGACATGTGTCAACCCTATTGACAACCATGTGGCAGCAGTTAAGGAAGGCCTAGGTTAAGTTCCAGGTTAGAGCATGGTCAGGTTATTGAGGTTTGGTTAAGTTTCTACCACGTGGCATAGTGCCACCTAAGCACATGACCCCTAATAGGCTTTCTGCATGTGAATCCCTGTGCCACATCATCAATGGTCTCTTCTTCACAGAAACTTCGACAAGCCGTAACTTCCAATCAAGGAAGAATTTGCACGCGCTCTGAAAAGGAAAAGTGATCATCTTTTCAAGCTCTATGTGCTTGTCAAGTCAATTCTATTGTATGCAATTAGACAGTACCAGATTTGAAAGTTTCTTCAACAGGTAAGACCTTTGCAATGGCAATACACACCCCAACTGTTGAGAAGTCCACCGGGGAAGGATTTCACATCTGGTCTACACAAATGAGGTATCTCTTGACGCATCAAAAGCTTTGGAAGACTGTAAAAGAAGACATACCCACTACACAAAATGATGCCTGGAAGGAAAAAGATGAAGCAGCACTATCACTCATTGGTTTGCACTTGGGTCCAAACATAATTCATCATATAGACTCCAAGGATCATGCCAAAGATGCATGGGATGAGTTGAACACAGTGTTTGGTGCAAAAGCCAAAAACTACAAAATTCATCTTAAGATTGAATTCTATGGTTTGCACGTGAGCTTCAATGAATCCATGGCATAATTTGTCAACAAAATCAAAAGCATTATGGCCCAACTAGAACGCATAAATGCAAAAGTAGGGGAAAAAACATGCCTGCAGAGTATAACTCATTGACAACCACTTTGAAGAATTTGCTAGATCCAAAGTTTAAGGAATGTGTATCCTCTCTTCTTGAAAAAGAAAGAGAGCTGAAGGCATCAACATGGACATCTACATCAACACGCATCAGCAATAATGAAGAACAAGCATTGTTCAGTAAAACATTAGCGAAGTGTTACCATTGCGAAAGGATGGGTCACTATCAAAGTGATTGCAGAATAAAGAACAAAACAAAGTATCACCATTGCAAGAAGCTAGGACACAAGGAAGAAGATTGCAGATTGAAGAACCAGCAGAGCAACTATATGGAGTCATCATCAAGCCACGAGCAGAATGACAAGAACAACATGTATTGAGAAGCAAAAACCATTCCACCTTTAGCCCACACGTTTGTAAATCAAACCTGACCACCTGAGAGTAGCCAAGCACCCAGGGGAGGATTTCATCTTGTAACTCACATTTGACCACCTTGCAGTAGCCAAAGGATCATGGCACCAAGGGGAGGTGTTGAGATATGGTACCATGAGCACATAGATTAAAGGCTAAGGTATGGTATAGAAAAGTAGCCACACTAGGATGTGGACTACATGATGTGGAGATGTGGATCAAGGATATCCACAAGGAGAAAGTAGATGAGAGATTCCCACATGTGTTGACTATTCTAAAGGCTCTTGTTAATCATATAGATTGCAATAGATTGAGTGTTTGCTACCCTATGTCTCTCTTGTGGTGCTTTGATCCTCCTTGATCCCTCACTTTGTCAGAAGTCCCCCCTATTCTGAATATCATTTTTTCTACATCACTCAAATAGTGGTGTGCTCAAGAAAGCGATTTGAGTTGTCGGGCTAGGCTCCACACTCCAAATTTCTTTCTTAAGCACAAATAAAAAATTTCATTGGACAGAGCACAAAATGCACGTGTTTAGAATCTAATAGATTATATTCAAAATGTGCTAGTAAAGTGTGTTCATGAAAGCAATTTGAGCTATTGGGCAAAGCACCAATACTCTAAGTCGCTTTCTTAAGCACAAATAAAAAATCTCTTTGGATAAAGCACAAAATGCATGTGTTTGGAATCTGGTAGATTATATTGGAAATGTGCTAGTAAAGTGTGCTCAAGAAAGCGATTTGAGCTATTGGGCTAGACTCCAACAATCCAAATCACTTTCTTAAGAAGCACAAATCAAAAATTTCCTTGGACAAAGCACAAAATGCACATGTGTTTGGAATCTGATAGATTATATTGGAAATGTGCTCAAGAAAGTGATTTGATCTGTTGGTCCTATTACCAACTCTGCAAATCGCTTTCTTAGGCACACTTCTATATAAGGCTTTTTTTTAGATATTGCTGGTGATATTCTCTGCAATCTTCTGAATGTATTTGGAAATTGCAACATTTTGTGAAAATCTGGAGACATAGCTCTAGTGTGCTCAGCAAAGCTATTTGGGATCTTAGGCATCCCCTCAACTCTCAAAATTGCTTTCTTAGGAACATGTATGAAGTTTGTTCCAAGGGTAGTTTGTTTTAAAGTAGGAGCATCAGTTGCTTCTTCATTTGGAATTTTGGTGATGCTATTCTCTTCAGGCTTCTAAAAGGTAGTTGGCAATTGAAGCACTAGGTGAAAATATGGAGTAATAGGTAGAATGTGCTCAAGAATTTGATTTGGGATGTTGGGCATTCTCCCAAACCTTAGAATCGCTTTCTTAAGCACATGTATAGATTGTGTTATGAGGGTAGTTTGTTCTGAAGTAGGGGCATCAATTTCTTAGTATCTATTTATGTTGGAATCATATACGATTGTGTTAATAAATGTTTTGAAATTGGTTTGGATACTATTGATTTTATACATTGTTGTTAGTGTCATCTTTCAGTTGTGTTGGCCTTCTTATCAATTTAGTGGAATGTGAGAGAGAAACAAATTGTGTGGGACAGAATTTCAGTAATGTGCTCAAGAAAGCAATTTCGCCTGTTGGACAACTCCCAACCCTCCACATCGCTTCCTTAAGCACACTTTTGTGTACGTTTCTTATTGCATATTCTGTCTTTCTCTTCTTCCTCTACAGGGCTTTTTGTACATTGCCGGTTGTCTTATCTCTCAACTTGGTTGGACTTTTGATTAATTTAGTGGAATGTGAGAGAGAAACAGGTTGTTTGGTATAGTTTTTCAATAATGTGCTTAAGAAAGCGATTTGGCCTGTTGGATAATTCCCAACCCTCCAAATCACTTTTTTAAGCACATTTTTGCATATTGCCCTTTTGAGAATTCCCCTTAAAGGGACTTTTTGTGAGCCTTCGGGTTCCCTTGAGAGGGGTATAAACCTCTCTCTTTTTTTTTAATAGATAAATATAGAGGCCTTTGAGCCTTATACCTTCAATTTTGGTAACGTGATGCCTTATGATGATCTCGGCTGATGATGCACACTCGTATACAGATGTTGAGCAGAATAATGAGGTTGCTTCGATGGCCCAAGTCCTTATTGACTTGTATACAGAGGCGTAGAGTCACAAATGGCCACAGAGAGCGAGCAAAGGCTGTGCATGGAGCCGAAGGATATTAAATCCGCAGAGTCTGGAGAGTGTATAGGCAGGCACGATCTGTGAGTGTGCTGACCAAGGTACTGTAGTGACTCCGTGAGGACACAATGGCCAAGGGGATTTTATGGGCACGGACTCTAGAGTACAGTGCACAGTGCATGCGACGGCGCTCTGGGCCTTTGGCGATGTAGTGGGGCTGCTCAGTGCTGAAGTGCTAAGAGCCAGTGCACACGCGACCAGCTTAGGCTGGTCATGATGCAGTTTGGGGCACACGCTTTAGTATTGAGGGAGAACATTGCGCAACGAGAGCTCCATTTCGCACCTCCATCTTTTGGGTTGCGGGTTTGGCCACCAGTGCTCAACTCCAAGCTGACCTAAAGCAACCGGTATCCTTTCCAACATCACCTGTGCAGAGGGGAGTAGAGGGAAGGCAGAGTAGAGGAGAGGGGACGCAGAGGGAAGCTCACTTGTACTACAGACCAGCAGCCAATGGCAAGAACATGACAAGGTGTAGAAACGATAAATCGTGGGAACAAGAGGGCTCATCTTTCGAGACTTATGTAGCGCCTCCAAGTCTTGCTCAAGCTGCGCACAGGCTACGCTCCAGCCTGTGCGTGTGCACTAACTAGCTGTTTGCACGCAGCCGCGGTGCCCGGGGTGATCCCTTTCGGGCAAGGATCTGGAGTAGTGCATCCCACCAATCCGCGAGTGCCACGTGTATCCCGTCAGCCCTGCGCAACGATCCTCCCTCCTTCCCATTCGCGCTGAAGTCCTTCCCTCCCATTCTCTTTTCCTTCTGCTCTCCTTCTCTCCCCCATCTCCTATCTGGTTGCCCCTTCTCCTCTCGGCTCCTGCCTAACTGTTCGACCCGGCCTTCCCCCTTCTCCTCTTGGCTCCTCCGCATGGTTCAAGTCTGCCTTCCCCGCTCCAAACTCCCCCTAAGCATGCGGATTTGTCGACCACCCAGGCTGTCCTCTGATGAGTCCTCTCCCTCTCGCCTCACCGTCTATAAATCAGACCACGCAGATTCGAGTTCTTTGCTCTTGTCTGTCGGTGAGCATGGCGTCTTTTCTCGACTTGAACGAGTCCTAGAGCCAAGATGAGAGTTTGGAGGATTTGGTTTTGAGCACCCAGCTCCAAAACCAGCTTGAATCGATCGTTGAAAGCACTTAGTTTGCGTGTGCATCTCCTGCCTGATCTGATCGCACACCCTTGGCTCCTTTGACGAACGTGAACGCCTCCATTCCCACAAATCCGGATGGACCCTCTGCAAACGCGGATGTCGTTAGTTGTTCTGATGCGCGATACGTTCTTGTTGTTTTTTCATTTCGAATCTTCCCTCCATGCAGATAGTGATTCGGAGTGTTTCCATGTGCAGGGTTCATCAGAGGGGTATGCCGGCCAATAAGGGGGCCGAAAATGAAACAGAAGAGCCTTTGGGTTCGCAGTCAGTGTATTAGGATGGGGCTGAAAACGAGGTATTGGTGTCTGGCAAGCTGGCATTCGAGGAGGAGAACGACGCTCTGCCTATAAAGGACAAGACAAAGAAGAAGCTGCAGAAGCGGACGACTGTCTCAGAGAAATGCAAGCAAGAAGGTGCCATTCGAAGCTGGAAACACTGTATGGATCGTTGGAACAGAGGTTTGTCAAAAAGGAAAAGCTTCTCTCAGGATTTCCATACTTCTATTTTAACAATTCGTGCAATTCCGTTTGCTTCATGATCTTTAATTGCATTGTGTACATGCTTCCAAATGCCATACTGCACTCTTGAAACATAGCGTGATTGTCTGCTTGGTTTTCTCTTGCCCTGTGGTTGTGATAAATAACGTCTAGCCTTCACGCCGCCAATAGATGGCTTGATGGGGACTTCCGTTCCATTTTTTGATTTTTTCAGATCTATTGTGATATGAACATCTCTTCCATGGAGACCAATGTTCCACAACACTTTCTTGATTGCTTGAAGTGCATCCTTCCTATGCTTTTCAGGATGAAGCTTCCAGGCAAAACCAATATACAAAAATACCAGCTTTTCGATGTTTCGGCATAAAGCGTGTAATGTACATATATGTACATTACACAAAGGGATATCAAGAACGGCTTTGAAATTGGGATCAACCTTATCTTTGTTAGGTGCCTTTCTCCACCATTTGGGATCCATGACATATGCTGGCTCCTTGCAAAAAAGGCATGGAGATTTTACCCATTCAAGAGTTTGGTGGTCCTTTGTCTTAACCTACCAATGAAAATACAATTAAAGATTCAGATATTAATAAATACATTATACTTCTAAAAAAACCACTTTCAATCCAAGTGTGTGCTTACCTCAAATGCACCCAGCGACCACATGTGCTTTTCGGATTGCACACTGAAGTGTTTTGCATTTGCTATTGTAATCGAGGGAGCTAGATCTCTGGTCATTAGAGTGATGGTCACTCATTCAATCTTTTTCTCCTTGACAATTTCACATTCGTCCAGCTTTATGACAAATTTCAGGAGCCCCTAGCACTCTTCAAATGTCATATCATAAAAATCAACCATTCTCCTTTGCACGTGTTCAAGATCGACAAAAATATTGTTAAAAGAGTTATATACAATGGTCCTCTTGTCACTTTCGTACACTCCTTCAATATGTGTACAATTTTCAATATAATCATCTACTTGTTGGTTGAGTAGGCCTCTTAACTTCCACACTTCCGTAGGCTTCGGTAAGAGCGCATGTTTTATCCTTTGATCTTTCAAGGTTGTTGATATTGCATTGAAAATGTAAGTGTAATCTTTCTTGCTCACTCCGCTCTCATGGAGTGCCCCTTGGATTACATTTGCATCAACTTTGTTTGTATCTACAATAGCTAAGGAAATTAATAATCACTGTCTATGCCGACTCCAAGTAATATACCCACCACCGAAGCATGTCCTCCTTGCAGCTATTTTCCTCCTCCTCTGGGTCTGTCTCTGCAAGGATGCCATCCAACATCGTTTTCAGATAGAACAAAAGCATTCCAAAGTCTTTTGGATATGCCATAGATTCGCAGTAGGTGAATCATTGTACAGAGTTTTGGGGCTAAATTTTGTAATGGGCTCTTAGTTGTGTCTATATTGCACTTAAATAGGGAGAGAGTTCATTGAGCCCGACCTTCTCATTCTTCAGTCTCATGTTAGTTGTCTAATCTAAGTCTTTCATCTCACATTAGTTGTCTAATTGAAATCTTTCGTGGTACAATAGTTCACTAATCGAAATCTTTCAGTCTCACATTAGTGATCTAATTGAAATCTTTCCTCTCACATTACGTGTCAAATAGAAATCTTTTGTCTCATTATTATCACCATGCAGGTGTGGATCAAAGGATACTATCTAGTCACTTAGATGAGAAAACATTGCCCAAGTAAACTCTGGAGAAGATTAACAATTCAATAGATTACACACAGATTACATAGATTACAATATCAAAGACTCCCTACCTTCATGCCGCTTCCTCTTTCCTTGATTTGAGCTTCCTGGTTGCAAGCTCGACCCTTTTTGCTCCTTTCTGGAAGGGGGCTAGTTCCTCCCTTCGGGCTCTTTTTCCTCGCAGTCAAGTTTGGTCTTGGCTTTCTTCAATTTGAGCTCCTTGTCTTTAAGATCTTTTGCCCAAATGGTAAATTGAGCTACAACATCTACTTTCTCGTCGTAGATAGCTGTAGTAGGCAGGTAGGCACATTTGATCTATCCATGACCTGGGCAATGGCAACTGACATTCTCTACATAGCGATTTTGTATGCCCCCAGACTCCAAAGCAAAAAACATGCACATGGTGGTAGCATGTAGGCCATCGCATACAGCAGTCATCTATGATGGGGGTATGGCAGACCATGCATTTCGAACCTTGCTGCATAGCAGGATAGGCATCTGATTTAACTATTGCGGCTGTCAATACCACATTCTTGCTCTGTACATGACAAAGTTGCTTGTTGATTCCTTCCTCCCTCATCCTAAGGCTACGGATGTTCTCCTTCATCTCCTCCACGTTTTGCTCACTCTGTGCAACAGCTTCATCAGAATCCCTTAGCATTTGTTGAACTTTCATAAATTCCTGAAAAACTTCTTCATGGGCGGTTTCCAAGACTTTCACTCTAGTTTGTAAATCTCGCAGGGCGACAGACTGCTTTTCATAAGTGTCGAAAGCAACGACAAGCTTGTGCAAACATCTATCGTCATCTTCTTGCAGGGTATTGTAGCTTGCTCTTTGGACTTCCAATAGTGTTTAAAAAAAACAACCCTTACCATGGCTGCTACAAATTTCTCCACTACGGTGGCTGGAACTTGCTCCACCATGGTGGCTACTCTCTGCATCCTTCCTAGCTTGGGGAGCTACCTCGTTGTCTTCTCCACCCCGGCTACTCTCTGCCCCATCCTTCCTAGCCTCGAAGCTCTCTCATAGTTTCTGCATCACCTTTCTGGTTTTTGCATTCTCCCTTTTCAGCTCCTCCATCATTTGGTCGTTTACAATGTTCAATGAGTTATGCATGTTGCAGAGCCATTTGTAAAGACCCTCTTTTTCGGCTCTCTGATCTTCAAGGTCCTTTCGCATCTTTTCTAGCTCCTTGTCTACCATGTCCCCGTCATTTCTCACTTCTTCGAGCCTATCTCGGAGCTCCTTCAAGTGCTTCTCTGCTTCTCTTCTATGCCTTTCCATGTTGACCAATTTTATGGCGGCCTCAGCTTGCTCTTGTGCCTGTAAGGCCCTCAGTTGTGCCTCCTCTACCTTGGCTTCTGCACCTTCCCTGAGACTTTTCTCAAGTTGCATTGCCTTTGCTGCATTGGTGGCTTTCTCTTGTAGAAAAGTCACCTTCTGAGACATTTGCTTCTCGTATTGCTCAAAATCCCTTTGAGAGTGGATGCCATCAGTGCATTGCAATTCCAGCGGACTGAGATGACAATTGGGATTTGCCATCCACGCAATTCTTCAGGTTGGTTAACACGCTCTTGGAGATCGCCCTTGAGAATGATACATCACGTTCTTTCAGTTGCTCTACTGGCTGCTTGAACTTGCAGGTTCCTCTCGTATCAGGAAAGAAGTGAATTGTCTTCTTCAGTACTTCTTGGAGGTCTATTGGCAAGCTCAAAATCTTGAATCCACCATCTTTACTAATTTTTCAGTACCATCTTGGAGGTCTATTGGCAAGCTCAAAATCTTGAATCCACCATCTTTGAGCATTGGGGTATATGTCTAGAATATCTTGTCTCTTCCACTGCTTCTCGAAAAAGTGTGCTTGCGTATTGCCTCCAGAAATTCCTAGAGCCTTTTCAATCACGATTTCATTGACGGTAATCTTGTGACCTTGACATATTAGTTGCCCCTCCTTCACGTTCACCTCCTGCACCATCCTGGTGAAGTTTTGGAGAGCATCCAAATTGGGCTTTTGAATAACGAGAGAGGAGGTCCCATATGTCATGATTTGAAGATCAGGGGAGGAGGGGCTCCGGCATTGTGCAGTAGAGGGGAAGGAAAGATTGTGTGAGGAGCTCCCGGACCGTGCAGGGTCAATTATGAGAGGGGATAGAAGTTGCAGGAAGAGTGTAAGGAAGAAACAAATGGTCAAGAGGGATAGAAGATGAAGCAGTGAAGGAAATGGAATAGTGGAGGCTTGTCCATTGCTAACACTTTGTTTTATAAAAGTTGATAAGGGTGTGAAGAAACGGGGCAATGTTGCTTAAAAAAATGGAAGCGACCATGCCATTGAAGAACAATCCAGCAAGAAGAGACTTTACCACGTTCACATTGATTTTGAAGAAGAGTATGCACTTGTGCAAAAACGACGGAAGGGTCCATAGGTAGGTGCACTGCAAAGAGAGAACATGAGGATAGAAGGCTTACAATAGATCGATTTATGGCGTGATGGAAGCATTTACCCAAGATGTCCAATTAGTAACTTAGACATCAGTAACTTTACTCCTCCATTTCCAATCTGACAATACTATTGAAGTTTGTGGGTGATGGCAATAAGGACCTACTTAGATATGTTGAAGCTCAATCTGCGGACGGCAATCTGCGGATGGTGGTGGAAATGTACAAAGGCTTTTACCAACAAGAGATGGAAATGAAATTGCAACTGGTAGTAGAAAGCTCTAAATTGAAAGAGTAGCTACAGAAAGAAACTGAAGAACATATGATGACAAAGAAGATGTTGAGAAAATCTAGAAGAAAAGCCATACCCTTAGGAGATAGACTTAGAAATAGAAAAATTCGTAACCTTGTGAATTTAAAAGTTGGCAACAGAGGATACAAGCGTAGAGTTCAGGAAGCAAGGTAAGTCTTCTTTTGCTTTTGCAATTTTGAATGCAACACAAAGACAATGACTACTCAATGACAATAGTAATTGAGCTTAGAAAAACTCTTTTGTTTGTGCTTGTTGTAGGAAAATTCTTGAGCCTCAGAAAGAAAATGTTGATCCTAATGCCCCTCCAGTAAAACAAATGAAAGGTTTACAATCAACTACAATTGCAAAAATATGATAGAGGAGAAAAAATTCAAAACAATCAAACGCAATGTTGTGCAACAGTTTTCTGCTCCTTTAAGGTACTTGTCAAGCTCATGATGTAGGTTTCTTTTGGCAGGACATGAAAGAGGCTCAAAGATGTATAGAGTGCAAAGAGCAGGATGAAGAGGACCCCCAATGAAAGCAGGAGTTACTATGGGCATATAAGTCGACATAGTCAAGCAAGCAGTGTGTGAAGAGGACTGCCATAGTGCAGCAGACTGACCTTCAAAGCTAGGAGATGCTTGCTATAGAGAGGTTGATAAGATAGTTGGGAGTCTAGAATTTCCTTGAAATAATAAAAATCTTGTAGACATTTCTTAAACTTGTGGATATTCTTATGGTGCTCGTAATACCTGATTTTGTATCGACCTGCTTCCATGTTAGTACTTAAATGTTTTAAGTGGCCCGATGGTTGAAATCTGACGGTTAACTATACCTAGCCTAAAAGGCACTAGCACTATGCAACAAATTTTAGGATAGCACGGTATTAGTATAGGGATACCACAGTAGTAGTGCAAGATTAGTGCAGGATAAGTTATCGCCAACGCGATGGTTGGTTGCACTAGAATATGAACAGCCACCTGCACGGTTGTTTGCTTATATTATTACAAGATGAATGGATTTGTTATGGGAAATCAACGCAATGGTACTTGGGATATACTAAAAGCAAGCATGGGATGAAATATGATGGTTAATGAAATGATAAACAGTTTAAAGGGCACTATTTTAGTATAGCACACTGCAACAAATTTTAGGATAGCACGACAGTAGTGTAGGGATAGCATGATAGTAGTGCAAGATAAGTTATCGCCAGCATGGTGATTGGTTTGCACTAGGATATAAACAGCCACCAACATGATGGTTTGCTTCTATTATTACAAGATGAATGGATTTGTAGGATGTGTGGATTTGTTATGGGAAACCAACACGGTGGTTGTTGGGATATACTAAAAAACAAGCATGGGTTTTACCGTTTGGGATTTACAAAAACAATTTAATAAAGCCAGCACGGTGGTTGTTTGGGATATAAGAAGTAGTCTCAATACAAATTCCATTTTGTAGGACAAGTGGACATATTGTTTCCCTGCAATGAGACTACATACATTTTCTTAGTACTATCTTAGTCGTCCTCGTCCACCGCTCCAAGACACCCCAAGATGTGCTCATGCGTGTCTAAATCCAATCTTGCTCTTCTTTCATTGTGGGACAGGTTGCATCTAGAACTTAATAGCTCTTACTAGATGAGAGTACACACATGTTCGTGGACTCTTATATAGCAGTTCGTAATTGCAGTCTCTCTTGCATGTTTTTTTATACCAAAAAGCTCTGACTACTACATTTCACTTCTCATAGGTTGTTCCCTAATTATCCTTAAATGTTTCCTCAACGTTGTACTTAGGTTTTGTGCATTGTGACAGAAAGTATGGGTCATCTTCCTCGTTCTCCCCAGAATCTACGACATCTGTAAAGTTATCCCCCTCTTCCAGACAATTAGTGAGGTCATCGAAACTCTCCGCAAACTGTGGCAAGTCATTTGTCTCTCCATTGTTTTGACTCCATCTAAATGTAGAGGAAAAACTTGAACTCGATCCCATGTCTTCGCAATTGCAATCTTCTCACAATCGTCATGATCCCCTATGAAGCACGCACTGCAAAAACAAGAAAGTTTTCTCGTTTTATTCAGTTGGTTGTTTGAAAAGCCCCATATGCTGTGTAGACCATGAACTCCTTTAATTTTCTCGTAATCGTGCCGGCTTCTCCTTTGCACTTCATCCACTTTCACTTCATGGAACACTCTGCGTACTACATTATTCTTAAGGCTTTGTTTACTGTATGTTGAATGCACTCCTGTGGAGAGGTTGGTTGTAAGCCATGTTACAGCATCATGGGCACCATTGAGTTTTTTTTAAGGGCATGCTAATTGGTGTTTAAACAAAGCTTGCTTAATAACAACACTGCATCCATCATGTTCACCCTTGCCATGGCTAGACCTCAAGAAATTCCATGGTCAGGGATTTGAACCTTGAGACAAAGTAGAATCCACGTGTTGCTTTAAATTGAGAGTGCACCATCTGACCACACCCAATGTTGTTTTATATTCTCTATGACAGATACAATAGTGTCATGGGGAAAATTGGCAAGGCACGTCCTGAACTGCTTATCCTGCCAACTGGCCATGAAATTGTGAAGCATATATTTTGGGATAGATTGAACCACATGACCTATAAGCTCCCTTAGCTGGGTGCTCTTATATGACAGTAGCCATCTCTTTTTATGGGATCCTTCAACATTGACATTTTCAAATCTCCTCCATTTTGGAGCAACGTGGTTGTCTTCCCTCATTTCATTTGGACAGACATTGAATGTCTTCTTCTTCAACTTCAAACTGCAATGCTTGCATGTGCTATGAATGCATTCAATCATGTGCCACTGACAATCTCCCTTTGGACAAACCACTGGTTCCCATAGAGACCTTAGGCTACAGAAACTGCCCTCCCTTGCAACACATGATGAGGATCTAGGTGGACTGCGCATTCATTGGGGAGGCATGGGCATCGATCCCCATGGAGCAATACTCTAACACGACCAAATCTCAAGTCATTCATAGCTTGCTAGGCCAGGTCAAAGTCTATGTGTGTTTTACAACAACAAACATTCCTGTCTTTGAGTTTCCTGACATACCAGGGCTTACAATGCTCAAAGCTCCTTTGCCTAATTGAAATGTCTGGATTTTGATCCACAAACTTGAGATACATCTCCCTCTGCTAATCCAACATGGGAGAACAGCAGAACAATGAGCCCCCTTTTTGCTACTACTCAAAGAATACAAAACACAATCTAATTAAAGTATATAATGAAGCAAAATAATTTCCAACCACCGCGCTTATTTAGGATAGTCACAATTTCAATCACCAAGCTAGTTTAGGACACATTTAGGATAGTCATAATTTCAACCACCGGGATGGTTTAGGACACGCACAGTTTCAACCACCGGGATGGTTTAGCCTGACGGTCTCAACTTTACATATTAGACAATAACAAGTATATTTATTTTCATTTATGAATTTCACCATTAGAAAATAACAATATATTGCTTTTCATTTCTGAATTTCATAATTTAACAGTGGTATATGACCCAAATAGCAGGAAATTAAATTTAATGAATTTAAGTACTAAGAAACACAATAACTTCAACCACCGGGCCAGTCAATAACTAATGTCTGTTCAACCACGCTGGTTCAAGACAATCACATAATGGGTGATTGAGCTGAAGCAGCCACGGTTGCATGATGTTCTAACCACCGAGCCGGTTTAGTAAAATAACAATATATTACGAAATATAATGCCGTTAATTTCTACTCAACCATGCCATCGGGCATGACAACTAATGTCTATTCAACCATGCTGGCTCAGGACAATCACATCACTGGTGATTGAGTTGAACCAGCCTATAGTTGCATGATGTTCTAACCACCGGGCTGATTTAGGACAATCATATTTAGTCCAAGCCTAGTAAATTATCCCAAAGCTCAATCACAAACAACCACCAGGCTGGTTTAGGCACCACTGACCTGCGTTGTATCTAACATGTGTGTGATGTGCTCCTCAAACACCTTTCATTCCCATCCGCTTCTTACAGGTGTCCTTTCTATTTGGAGAAACTCTCGTATTTTTGTGCCAAAATGTCATCACTGTAGCAATGACTTTTGCACTTAAGCTGTCTCTCCTTTTCTTGCATTCTATTGAAGCCCACAGACTTCTTGGATCGGGATGATCGTGCATTGCTTCTACTCTACGTTCAACTGTTGGAGCCACATTGGTCCTTCTGATTGATAACATCTTCAACATTGTGCACCCAAGCCGTTTCTCCTTTGTTTCAGGGGATACCAACATAGCTAATGTCGCCCTCTTTGTAGCTAGTTGATCTAAGCTGTGCACCCCTTTCACTTTTTGTAGGCCATTTCTCAGGCTAGAGAGCATCGCCTCTTAGGCATGCATCTCCCGAGGTGTTGGTAGAGTTGTATGGCTTGATGTTGCTGCCTCGAATGCTCCCACCAATCGTGACACCACAGGTCATGTTCTTCGCTCCAATGGCAATCATCAAATGCATGCATCTGTAACTGCCTCTTGCTGCTGCTCTGCAAGGAGTCTTCTTTGTTCTCGTTGTTTCTCCCTTCACAGATGTTGCAAAAGTGTCTTCCGTTGCTGATTCGATACCGTGCCAGCGCTTTCCTCGACCTGCACTCTATTCCTTGTTCCTTGACCTGGCTTTTTGGTTTTCCTATCTCGCAGCCTCTGTCTGGTTCTCTTGCAAGCCATGGTGAGCTGCATGTTGCCATTAACTCCATGGCCAAGATCAGTCCAGACTACACCCAGAGAAGCTAGCTGGTGAGGCAAGCAAAGAATAGAAGACAACTTACCCAAAAGAAGACAATGGCAAACCAAAGTCTGCACAAGGTCATGTCAAGGTGCGTGCAGGTTGCAAGGCATTTGAAGGGCGACGGCAGGTTGCAGGTACTTAAATCTTCCAAGATTTGATGCGCGGGAGGTGTGAAAATTCAAAATTCACGGGAATAGCAAAATTCTAGCCGCCAGTTTTCTCCCCTCCGACGATACATGTCAGTAGAATTGGATATCTCAAACAAGTGCAATGTGGCCTAAAATGCTTCAAAACACAAATAGGCCAAAGGGCATGCTATTGGGTTTGATGCTATGTATTATTAAATGCAATGACCTTTGGCATGCTTATGAGCCATATAGCAAGCAAGTGCATGGAAAAAGAAACAATTCAAAATTATAAATAGTGTTGGATTTATTAAAATATCTTTGCACATGCACAAATTGCACTTTTTCAACTTCTTCCATTTTAGGGTGAATCCGACCAGCACTATTCCCAATACTTTGGATTCCAAATTTTCAATCCGTTTTGGTTTTCAACAAATCAAAAGAAAGTTATGGAGCATGCCCTCAAATGGGTATGCATCACTTTAGCACAACATTAGAGGCCCATTAACCCATGCATAATGATCTCATTTAGGTGTGTCCTTGGGTTGAGGAGCTCACATAGTGTACTTTAGAATGATTACTTGGTTGCATGTATATATAGAATAAAATTTTGATGTTTTTGAATAAATTACTATATCCTATAGTCTTCAGGATGCATGCTTCACATGCAACATAGAACTTATAATGCTTTAACGGTATCATTCCAAATCCTTATTCCATAATTCTTTGCTCTCATGTTCAAGTTTGAATGTGTACTACAACTTGAAGACAAAGTTTGTCGAATTTCGTTGAGCAATGCATAAGTTATGGGTCATGCAAGATACCCATATATAAAAAAGTCCCTGAACCTCACCAAAAATGGCTACACCCAAGCAAACAATG